>NW_019174920.1:1671259-1721678 GCF_002260705.1 Seriola dumerili
CTTCCCTCTGTCAAAGGCCGTTGGTGGTGGCTACTAAAGGGACTTCATGTCAATTATTAACTTCTCAGGTCAATGTTTAGGATCTAGTATCTGCTGGCAGAGGTGGGAAAACACAGAAACTGATGGAGTTGAAACAACAGAAAGGAGAATGTTCAATGCTATATGAGCTTCACTTTAAAAATGTGTTACTGCACTGAGCAGACTCAAATAAATTTATGTAAGTTAAGTTATGTATCATTTTAGGGGAGACTGAGGACAATTGCAACACTTAATACACTATTTGTCGAGACCAACCCAAACTTAAATTTAAACTTACAACTGTAGCTAATTACCCAGAATTATGTAAAGATGACTGCATATGACATATCATTCACAATATTTACTTGAATGTGACAATTCAGATTCAAGTGTCCCCAACCCTGGTGGACGGTTGAAACATAAACATAAAAATACATTAAATTTCAGTAATTCACTTTTGATTATTGTCTCAATAAGCACAGTATCCAGAAAATATGCATGGTGTGACAATATTATGGTATATTTTATTTTATACCATAATATTATAGTATTTTGATTTATCTAATCATATTTATCAAAGAACAGTTATTGAGTTTTGTTTGCATAGTCCACCTTGAGTCAAAATGTGTTACAATTTATTTATCTTATTGCTTATGATAAACAGAACAGCTAAATATATTTTAAGACCATGAAGGCAAAACTAAATAATTCACAAAATACCTTGTTTGTATTTCTTATGCATTAAAATGAGAATAAAATAATACCAATTATGTTTCCATCTGTTGTGCTATGGGACTAAATTAGCTGCATAATTTGCCTATTTTGAAATAAAAATGTTAAACACACTGTCGTGTGGTCTGCTGTGATTCGGCTGCTCAGCTTGAGGACAGTTACAATAATTTATACAGATGTCGCCACCCTGTCAGCCATGACAGAACAACAAACTCAGGCAGTTTTGGTTAATTAATAAAAAGCTCAGGACAGTTTGACAAAAATACATCTCATGAATAAAATTACTTTCATTCCTCTGAAACAACTGTTTTCAGTAAATGCAGCAGCAGAAGTTGAATGTGTCTTCTGACCAGCGACTGGGGGGGAGGGTCTAAATGAGCGTGTGCAGTATGAGTGTCATCACTCTAGCATGTTTCTGATTGGAGAAATAAGACTTGTTGCAACTGCCCCCAGTCTCCTCTAGTTTCTTACTTTGGCACAAGCTAACTGTCAGAACAAATTTAATCTAACAATCAAATTCGTTTTGATTCATTCTGATCTCAACTAAACACCTGTAACATTTCATGACTGTATTTTGCAGGTCTTAAAGCTGTCATGGCGACGACTGGTCCCATGGATGTTGTAGTTATGAGGCATATGCTGTAACTATTCATCCACTAGAATACTGGTTTTTAGGATTTTAAACCATCACAGGTCAGTTCGTCATTGACCATCATAAATGAACCATGAGTGTAAGTGGCAGAGAGGCATGAAGCTTTGTATTTATTGGACAGTATAACCTGTCAGCTGCTGAATGAAGTGATTAGCTCTGTTAGCTATGAGGAGTATCTTGTGTGAGAGGAGAACCTGCTGAATTGAGCGGTGTAGGGGGAAGAAAGCTGACTTCTCAGCAGGACGGAGGACACTAGACCAGTGTACATCATTTTTCCCAAGAAATAAGAGTCACTGACCCCAAATCTGTATAGGGACTCCAACTTGTAGCCAAGGGCTTTTCTGTTTGATTGAACGCCATCTGAGTCACAATCTGCTTCCCAGTCCTCCTTGGCCCAGCTCCAGTCCCTGGTCACCTCTCTAAGGACATGTCCTCCCACTCATTTCCCAGGTCCTGCCAGTTTTCATCCACCCAACAGATGTCCCCATAGCCATCTGCTCACCAGTTTTTGATTTGCAATTACCTGAGCTTCCCCACCCACTGACACACCTGTTCATCATCACTAGTGTCACCAACCCCTCGTCAGTTCCTCTGGTTCTGTTCACTAGTGTTTTACCTGTGTTCCTGCTGCTTGAGTTTTGTTACCTATGTTTGTACCTGCTTGTTTGCCCGCCTGTGAACTCAACTGCCTGTTAATTCACCCATCTACCTGTAAGTCGGTTTCTTTTATAAGAGCTTCTTCACTGCATCATCCTGTCTTCGCAGTTTGGGTCCTCCTGTGCTGCCACCACTAACCTTGACAGTCATAAACTAGAATCACCTCCTGGTGATTGTCTGCCTCCTCCACTCTGACTAGTTCCAGGTTATGTCCCTGTTTATCCAGAGTTATAAAATTTCTCCTTCATGTGTGCACAAGTTGATTCCACAAACCACATTGCGTCCTTTGGATCAGACTGTCAAACATGAAGGGGAAAAACACACATGAGCTGCTGCTTCTGAAATGAAACATAATAGATTAAACTAAGACAATAAATCTGATTAGTCTCATATGTTCTTCTTAAAGAAATAGGATAAATAAAGTTTTCAGAGACTAACATGGACAAAGTATTAGAAGCAGAGAGTAACACAAACTTCCTACCAGAACTGCATTCCCATGCAAAAGGTTGGAGTGAAATCTTCAAATAACTTGTAGTGACCAGGTGAACTCAATCAGGTAAATGAGGGGTGGTAAGGGTGAAAACAAGAGCCAATCAGTGATGAGGAAAGGGAAGAAACTGAGGTAGGTGAAGAAAGGAAGAAGAAAAATGAAAGAAATCTTTACTACAATGATGATGAATGATATAGCCACATTTCTGAGCAGTGATGGTTCAGGGTGAAGCTCAGCTCGCAGTTCCTGCTCAGTATGATGAACACAGTGGGATTACAGGAAATGCTCCATAGGGAGGACAGTATATAAGATGTGTGTCCCTCTTTGGAGGAGTCCAGTGTTGTTTATCTACATGTCTGCAGCTGAGAACAGCATAGAAAGCACTTCTATCATCCTGCAGCAGCGCTGGACTTCCTGTTAAAAGCCCATCATCAGGCCATTCATGAGCTTTTAGTTCCCATCAGATCTTTATTGCAGCAGAGCCTCTTTACTTCCTGATGAGAGCTCCACATATACACACTGACTGTATCTACAGATAAACAACTTCAGCTGGTATCTGAAACCACTGCAGACAAGAGTCTAGATTACATGATGTTACTGGTGTGACTGGGTGTGTGTGTGTGTGTGTGTGTGTGTGTGTGTGTCTGTCTGTCTGTCTGTCTGTCTGTCTGTCTGTGTGTGTTATTGGAGGACAGGCCCAGTCATGACCTGGAATGTGTGTTATGCTGTGGTTTCACCTGAAGTGCCACATTAATGCAGGGTGGGTGGGGTGTATGGTGGTGGGGGTGCGGGTGGTTGGGACATCCTTTTTCAGTTCTTGAGTAATTGTTTTAGCACATTCCTGTACTGTCTAACTACTGAACTGAATCCAGTCAGAGTTTTTGTCTGTTTCTGTTTGATGACTGAACCTCACAGTCAGTCACCTGGAGGCTGGAACATGGAATGTGTTGTTAAATCTGCTCATATTGTTGCATAAAAGAAAACTAGTCATGTTTCAACTTTAGCTCATCAACACTGTCTCTATATAAGGAGACAGGAGACACTGAGTTCAACTGAGGCCATGATGGGAAATGTTCTTTCTTTCACAATAGTTCCTCCTCATTAGTTTCACACCTACACAGCTCTCCTCTTCTCTTACTCATAGTCTGTATTATCAGCAGTTACTGTAAAATAAAGCCTGTTGAACATGTAAGCTTCTCACACTGATACAGTCTGATAACTGGGCAGCACTGTACATGGTAGCATGAAACATTCATTTATTAAGTATCTTGCAGCCTCACCATGAAGATGAAGATGATAACTGTCTCCAACTCCCACCGGCTCAGACCAGGTCGGGAGGAGCAGAACAAGACACACAGGAACTGTGCATTGATTATATGAAATGTGAGGTCATTCTACATTAGTTATGAGATACAGTAAACTACATACTCTATAAACCGATGTCTGAACACCATGTCTAGGCTTCTAGGAATCTAATAGATTATTTATTAAAGGAGCATTTGTTTTGTTTTCAGGTGATGTTACCCAGAATCCCTCTTGATAAATCGCAAGATCACAAGGTGAGACAATACTTTATATACAGTATATATTACAGTATTTTATCAATAATAATTATTCATACCCCTGGCAAATTTTGACTTAAAGTTACTTTTATTGACCATTAAGGTTTTTTTTGACCAGAAATGACACAGGCTTCTCCCAGAAGATAATAAGACGATGTACAAAAGGAATCATTGTGAAAAAAAATATTTCTCAGCTTTTATTTACATTTGAACAAAAAGTGGCATGTCCAAATTATTCATACCCTTTGCAGACTGTCACCGTCTATGGGAAAATCCAAAATTCTATACCATTCCAAATAGTCCAAGCTGTTCTGTGCTGGAAGCCAAAAGTGACACCTGTGCTGGCCAGGAGGATAGTGAGAGAGGTGAAGAAGAATCCAAGGATCACCACCAAGGCCATCATCGTGAATCTGGGCTCTGCTGTTCGCAACGTCTCAAGGCAGACAGTCCAACGGACACTGCACACTGCTTTGTTCCACGGACGCAGACCAAGGAGGAAGCCACTTCTCCAGATAAGGAACACAAAAGCCCGCTTGGCCTTTGCAAATGATCATCGGGGCAAAGAAGAAGACTTCTGGTCTTCTGTTTTATGGTCAGATGAAACAAAAATTGAATTGTTTGGCCACAATGATGTATCCTTCATTTGGCTTAGAAAAGGAGAAGCCTTCAACCCTAAGAACACCATCCCCACCGTCAAACATGGTGGTGGGAACCTAATGCTTTGGGGGTGTTTTTCAGCCAATGCACCAGGGAACCTAATCACAGTAAACAGCATCATGAAAAAAGAGCAATACATCAAGATTCTCAACAACAACATCAGGCAGTCTGCAGAGAAACTTGGCCTTGGGCACCAGTGGATATTTCAGCATGACAACAACCCAAAAACACACAGCAAAAGTGGTGAAGAAATGGTTAGCGGACAAAAACATTAACGTTTTGCAGTGGCCCAGCCAGAGTCCTGACTTGAATCCAATTGAGAATCTGTGGAGGGAGCTAAAGATTAGGGTGATGGCAAGGAGACCCTCCAACCTGAAAGAGTTGGAGCTCAATTTCGCTAAAAGATGAATGTGGCAAAAACACCCAGTGTAGACATGCAAAATAAGCTGGTCAGCAATTTATAGAAAGACAGTAGGATAATTATTTATGTCTGTTATATTTTAGTCAACTACTTTAGGCGAAAAACAAACGTGGAGTTGTATGTATAGCGTCACGCAGATTGCCACTGTACAATACTGGAAAAGTAAAGAAGGACAGAGATGTCGATCCAACAGGAGTGATGTAGTAGACGAGAATGCGTGACTTCGTCAAGTCGAGATGCAATCATAGACCACTACCTAGCGGCGTTCTAGTGCAACATAAGATAAAGAAGAGTGGAACTCTATATACAAAAGCCAAAAATCAGTCAAAGGTAGAGCGAGGGAGATTTTAATAAAGACAGAATAAGCGTGGTGAAGATAGATCAGCAGTTACGACAGACCCCGAAGCGTGTCGTAAAAGGATAGCAAGACACGGTTTGGTAGTGGAGACCATCAGCCACACCCAAATAGGGCCAATAAAGGCTTTTCTATTGATTATTGAGAAGGGTATGAATAATTTTTGAACATGCCACTTTTTGTTCAAATGTAAATAAAAGCTGAGAGTTATTTTTTTCCACAATGATTCCTCTTGTACATCGTCTTATTATCTTTGGGAGAAGCCTGTGTCATTTCGGTCAAAAAAAAACTTGCTGGTTGGAATAAAAGTAACTTTAAGTCAAAATTTGCCAGGGGTATGAATAATTTCAGTTGTGTGTGTGTATCATTCCACAAAACACTGCCTCAACCTGAGTATTATATATATAATATATATATTTATATAAGTTAGTTATTACTATAGCTATATATATATATATAATAAGTAAGCGACCATATGTTAATATGTATTTTATTGGATGTGTATTTTATAAAACACAATATAAAATTTTCCAACATTTATCTCTGTTATTCTTATGAATTTTAAATATACGTGTCTATTTTTTATCTTTAGATATATAATTGTGTGTGTGTGTGTGTGTGGGGGTACACATAAGTGACATTCATATATGATATATTGTGTGTGTGTCATGCCCCTGAGGCCTTGACAGTCATGCTGTGATGAGTCATCAGTCATGCTGTGTTTGGGGAAACTCCCACCTCCTCCTGTTGTGGGCGGGGCGTTCTCTCATTTCATCCACACGGACAGTGTGTGTCTCTGATTGTTGTATTGTTGTGTGTTAAGATCCACCAACCACTGCCTCAACCTGAGTATTACACTCCCACTGATTAACTGTTGATCAGTACACAGATTTATCATCTATCAGCCAATCAGAAACATGGATCTTGATTGGTCTTGGTGTGATAGGTTAGAAACAAATGGACCATTCAGTCTGAATATCTCACTGTGTGATTTTATTGTGCTCGTTAAGATTTACAGTCACGAATCTATGGAGAAGTCACCAGAAGTCACATGACTCACAAGTTGATATACTGGAAATGTCGATCCAGCTGCTGTGACACCAGCTGATGAAGATGAACTTATAGCCACATAATGGAGCATCATGTTGTGTCTACTCCCCCACAGACCATGTGGTGTGTTGGGTCATTTCTTGCCGTCAACTACGTGACAGCAACAGTTGGTTCCTTATTCATGTCACTGCAGCTCTTCCATATAACAGCAGCAATATAATTCCACAGAATACATAACAGCTGCTTCACGGAAGCAAAGTCACCTGGTACAGAAGCTAACACAATGCAAGAGACAAAGGTCTGATACACAAAAGGAAATGACCAACAGAATGTTTATGTAGTCTGGATGAGTTCTCATTCAGCTGGAAACTGTCTTAAAAGATGAAGCTGTATATCTCTTATTGTTAACATATCCCATAAAAACATTATTAATACTAATCAATAATAAATTAAATGTTCTTTTCTAATTCCATAGGCTGTGATAAGTGTATAACAGAGCTTTTGAAAAATCTTAATATAAAGTGGATCATTTTAGAAAAATGAAATAAAACTGTCTCAAACTGTTTTACAATAATTTCTCTGACTCTTGTATTTCCTCTCTCTCTCTCCTCTGTGTGTATCTTAGTGCAGCAGATGACTTTATATTTTAGTGAAATCTACAAATGCTAAACTTGGTACAAATCCTCTTTGGCTATTACTCTTTTGATAAAACATGCTATTCATGAAAATTCAAGATGGCCAACATTTCTGGCAAGGAAATGTTATTTTTTGCAATAAGTTCATCCACTATTTTCTCAAATGAATAATCCAGGTGTCAGATCAGACATTTTAACAATGGGGAAGGTTAAATTAAATACACTGTGAAAAACGAAATGAAAAAATTATAGCAAAAATATTACTCACAAAAAAGCTTGCTAACTAGCCTTGCTGTAGTAAGTTAGCCTAGCGAGCTAATGTTAAGACAAGTAAACAAGCATCATTCATAATAAATGGTTTGCAAATACATTGTGTTTTATGCAGAATTTTTCACATTACATATTAGACACTGCACAAATAAAGCTCTGAGGAAATGTGAGAGTTGTGAATTTGACATCCTCATAGTCTAAAACAGGTTTACATTACAAAATCATTGAAATCTGTCCTGTGGGTAAATTCTGTTGTAAAATATTTCTTTTTTATGCCAGAAATGGTGGCCATCTTGAAATGTCAAGTATATGGGATTTTTAAAATTAATGCCCCCAGAGGGAGAAACATACCAATTTTGGTGCTTATATCCACATTTGAAAGATTATTGCAGTTATCTGCTGCTCTACTCATTCACCGACTTGAGTCGCAGTGATTGGCTGAGAAGTGTCATGTGACCAGTAGCCTACTGTAAAGGTTCAAAAAAGCTGTGCCAGTTAAGATAGAAATGCTCCATCAAAATGTAATAATTCTCTAGCAATTGTAGCATCTATGCTAAGGTCTTTAGGAGCTGCCATTCTTGTCAATGAACAGATGCTTCTCGCTGTTGTAACACCTATGACATGCTACAGCTGCCAGTAGTTCCTCCCTCAGAAGACTCTGATTGGTCAGAACCACTGTAGGACAGTCACAAGTGAAGATCTTGGACTGTGTCAAAATGAATTCTTGCTTGTGAGAAATCCAGATTCCTCACAGGGTGACCTCAGAGCTCCAGGTTTTAAACCCATTGTTGTGGTATTAAAAACACACTGGGTGACATGTTTATTTGGCTCACCCCCTGCTGACCCAAATACAAATAAATGTGTATTAATCCAAAACTGAAAATAGTCCCCAACAAAAGCACTGCCGGTATTTTCCCATTTGACTGACAGAACCACAGTGAGCATTTGTTTTAGGAAATGACTGAACCTTTTTAAAGATGAAGCCATATATTTATAAACTGTTTTTGCAGATTTACATCTTCAGCAGGAACTAATGGGACTGCGGCTGAGTGAACCACACAGGGTTTGAAAGAAAATATTGAAGATGGACTTATGTTGTTGGATTCTGTCTTTCATAGGGTTTTTGAAAACAAGTAAAATATTAGACACCAGTTTCATCCTATCAAATCCTTTAGGTTAGGCTACTTTGTTTGTGCCCGTAGGTAAATTTGGTTTGCAGTAAAAAGTGTCATCAATCTTACACATACAGACAGGACAGACAGCACCATGTGCAATAAATAAATAAATAAATATATTAATCCAGAAGAGATTCACTGTACAAAGAAACTATCCGCTGTCACTGTGTGGTGTACAGGGATGCTCAGTCCAGCTGTGAACCACTGATGAGCTGACTGGATCATTTAACAATCTAATTCACAGAATTTCCGCTTTTTAGAGGTAGCTATCCAAACCATAACGCCAGAGATCAAGATGAAACCGATTCAACAAAAGCAAAAGCAAAAGCAGCAGAGTGAGGTCATCATGGTCTATGTCATATAGACATATGTTGTACACAGCGGTGTCATCCTGTACAGTCAAAAACAGATATTAAAACTTACAGTTGTGTGTTGTAATGTTATAACCCCATCTGATATCTCCCTGATGCTTCCCATTGACATTCATAATGATACAACTGTGAACTGCTTTTTATTGGAGTTGGATAAGTTTACCCAAGTACCTAAGTAGACTCCATGAGGAGTTCACTTGGTTTTTTGAACAAACAAGTGAAGATTCAGACGGATTATATTTATATACTGATTTTTGTCTGTGATTCTTCAGTGCTATACAATAATTCATTTAGTTTGGGAGTGGCAATGATTTGGGGCTGGGGATGGATGGGTATTGAAAAAGAATAGCAGCCTATTTATTGAAAAAAACAACAACAAATGAACGTGAACTAATTCATTTTCATCTGTATGAACTGAACTTTGAACTAGTTCTTTTTAAGTGGGAACTGGCACAACACCGAATGATTTCTGTTACACTTCATTTAATGCAGCAGAGGAAACAATAGAGATGTGACTCCTGTGGACATGCTCAGAGAACATAGTCTGTACAAACCATGGATGTGTAGTAATAATTTTAAGCAACACAACTTCACTCAGTAAATCTGCTCCTAATGAACTAAATCAGATGCACAGACACCCCCCTCTTAAACACCTAATCATTATCTGTCAGTTGTCAGTCAAATGAGTTTGTTTACATCAGATCAGCTGTAGGTGCCATGCAGTCACCTAAACTGTGGCTTCAACTCAAGCCCTCTTATTTTTTTAGCATGTTTTTTTACATTTTGGAAAATGAAGTGAACTGAATGATGTATTTTAACTTCCTGTTTGTAATGAACCTTTGATGAACTGTCACTGATCACTGACTGAGCTTCTTCTTCTCTGGTTTCTCAGTAGATTCATGAAGGTTTATTTGCAGTGGTGTTTTCATGTCTGTGTGTTCAGGTCTGTGTGTTCAGGTCAGATGTTTTTGGATATTGATATTTGATGACTTGAATGATCTTATTGATCTGATTTGGTTTGGAGATCAGTTTGAGTATTTTGATATGATATGTGAATAAAAGTGATCAGTAATATAAGACAGGTTGGAGAGCCCTGATTCAGATACAATGGAAACATATCTGTTGCTTAAGACATGTGAGTGATGGACGACCAGAATGCTTCCTGAACGCCTCTCAGTCCTTGTCCTTGTCTTTTTCACGTTAGTCTCAGGGAGTGGGCTGACTGTACCCTTGTAAACAATGAAATAAAAACACTCAACCGTTGTGGGTGTTTGTGCACAGGGGGCAGCAATGAGACCATTCAAGCTGCACTTCATAACAAACCCTGAAAGGCCACACAAAGGTGAGACAGCATGTTTACAAGAAAAGACACCTCATGGATGAGGACAATATGATTAGTCAGGCCGTACATCTGGTGAACTTCCTCATCTCTGATAAAGAGCAGCACAAAGCCTCCTCTGAGACAGCCCCCCCCCCCCCCACACACAGTCCAGAATGAGGTCAGGGGTCAACTAGAATTTAGCAGTATCTGCATCTGCTGACACAGCATTCTGGTTCTTTTTATGTTCTCACCTAACCACTCTGTTCATATTTGGTGTGAAACTCAGGCTGCTGCAGGTTGAACCTGTGCTGTCATGTTTCCTTCAGCTGTGAATGTGTAGAAAAGACCTCTCACAGTTAAACACAGAAAGTCCTCAGAGACTTATATGTGGTTAAGGGGACGGTGTGAAAATTCACCAGTTCACTCAGTCTTGGGATAAAAAAAAAAAAACCCAAGCTATAATCAAATGCTCTTCTCTCTTCTACGTGGAGATTAACGGACGTGCACGCACATGAAGAATCCCTCTGTGTCTCCATCTAATTCCTGGAAAGGTGAAGCCTGTCTGACCAAGGAGACCTGTCTGCCGTTTGTCTGTTTATCTCTGAGACCACACCCTACACCTTAACCTCTCTTTATCCTTGCTGTGTGTGTTTAACGATCAGTCTATTGTCCTGGCTCTGAGGCTGTGGGTGTGGTTCCCCTTTGCAATTACAGTCATTGACTTTAGTAAACACAGGCAGCAGCAAATCTACCTTAAAACAGAGAGAGCACAGGACAGAATATCTTTATTGTCATTGCAGAAGTACAATGAGATGAAGTTTTCTGAACTAATAAAACAATAGATAAAGCTAAAACTTTTACAGGTTTTTGTGATTGCTCACACACTTATTTCAGAATTTGGCTCATTGTGTCAAAACTCCACACACAAGCCGAGCAAGACAGAACACCTGGAGCTGAAGATCTCACTTCTATGTCAAAATGAAACACTGCAATCAAACCCTGACAATCCTCTTTCCAAACCATACACACATGCACCATGTGAATGACTCTCTGAAGGCAGCAACAACACACTGATGAAAACACTGCTGTCTTTACAACTTTGTATATCTTTATTTATGTGCAGGTCACATACTGCTTTGTCTGAATGTCTACATTGACAACACAACACAATCTGCTGCCATCACTCTGTTACTCTACAGTTCAGTGATAGTTCCACACGTTCACAGAGA
Source organism: Seriola dumerili (assembly GCF_002260705.1). Classification (NCBI taxonomy): domain Eukaryota; kingdom Metazoa; phylum Chordata; class Actinopteri; order Carangiformes; family Carangidae; genus Seriola; species Seriola dumerili. Next base: position 1,682,855 of record NW_019174920.1, read on the forward strand.
AGGTCTTTGACTCTAACACTGTTCCTCTCATATGGAACCTGTACAGCTGCTTCAGTGTAAGGTGGTGTTGACTCAACATGTGGCAGAGTGTCGATGGACTGAAAGGTTCAGTTTAGAAAGTGAAGACCTGCTCTCCAGTCTCATTGTCTGTATTACAGTATGGCTGCTACTCTGTAGCGACTGTTGGGCTGGACTCTCTCCTCAGCCTCCCTCAGTGTGCGGCCATGATTTATGACATGGTGATGTCATCTGAAAAATGTGTCTGTCTGTTGCCTGGTTTTCTCTGTTCTTGCCTTCATCCTCCACCTGCTCTCTGTCTTCCTCTCGCTCTCACTGCTTCCATGTTTCAAAGTTCTCACAGAAGCTCACTTGAGGTCAACCATGGGTTGACTCTCCGGGAGGCTGGTCAGAGGGTCCAACCTAATTTGAGCTGCTACGCTGTAGCAGCTGTCATTCGGGGATTTCAAAATGAGAACAGGTAAGGAAATCCTACCATTGATATTCAATTTTAAAGTATTTCACAAGGAGATCTTACAGTAGACCCTAAATATTTGCATTCTGTTTCTACAGAATTGTACAGCAACTCCCCTCAGGAGGAAAAAAAATCCCCTGTTCACACAAGAACAGGAACAACATATCATAAACATGGTCATTGCAAACAACACCGTACGTTTGCGACAAATGCAACAGCACATAATTACTGACAACACAACATTCATCAACATACACAGGGTGCCGTCTACTGAAGCAGACTCAACTTTGCATGAAACAGCTGTACAGAGTGCCATTTGAAAGAAACTGAAAGAGTGAAGCAACTGCGCTACGAATATGTACAAGTAAGTTACATTTTCCAGTGTGTATATATATACTGCTCAAATTAATCAAATGAACACTGGGAGGATTCAGTGTTCCTTTACTGTAATTGTTTTGAGCAGTGTACATTAGCCTATTACTTTACAATATTGATACTGTAAACTATTCCGGTTTACTGTATTTCTGTGCTACATATGGACTGATATCCTTTCTTTTCCTGACCGTTTCAGAGAGTCATGGAGCTTGATGCTGCTGCACAACAGCATGCGTACATATATATCGATGATGTTGGCTTCAATCTAACAAAGAACAGACGCTGGGGAAGGAACATCATCGGGCAGCGTGCTGTTGTCCATGTTCCTGGGCTGCGTGGTCGAAACATCACAATGCATGCTGCAATTAGCCAGGATGGTGTCCTTGACCACCATGCCACTCTCGGCCACTACAACACAGCTCATATTCTCAGATTCCTTGACACCCTGCATGACACACTTGTTCCCACTGACCAGGGGAATGTGCCAGGGGACTCTGTGTTTGTTATCATATGGGACAACGTGAGTTTCCGCCCGGCTCTTCTGCTCCAAGATTGGTTCAACAATCACCCACGGTTTCAAATTCTTCGCCTTCCACCTTACTCTCCTTTCCTGAACCCTACTGAGGAGCTCTTTTCGGCGTGGCGTTGGAAGGTTTATGACCATCAACCCTACCAACGTGCAACTCTCATCCAGGCAATGGAAGTGGCCTGTGCTGACATTGATGTGGAGGCACGCCAAGGCTGGATACGCCACTCAAGACGATTCTTCCCCCGATGTTTGGCCAGACAGGACGTCGCTTGTGATGTTGATTAGGTGCTGTGGCCTGATCCACATCAGAGACAGGATAGAGAGTAACTGCAATACTGTATAGGTCTACTGTATTTTACAGTACAGTATGTTCATGTCATCTTCAATTCAGCATTGAGAATAAAGAGATTTTGTTTCCCCATTGCATTTGTGTTCATATTTACAGCATGCTACAAATGAAAAATGTCAAACACACAGTAACAGTGTTTTTATACTTTATATGCATATATCGTACTGTATATCATGAGAAAAGTAGAAATGTGAAAACTTTTAGATGTAGCACAGTCGTGTGCAGTTGGCGGTGGAAAGATCTATATATTTGGTGTTTGTGTGTAAAGTTTGGAAGCTAAAGTATCATTTTTAGAAGAGTTTATTTGGTTTTTGATGTAGTTCTTGAGATGTAAGATGTTTTGTATTTTGTGTATATGGTTTTGGTTTGTGTGTGTGGGGCTTTGACAAACAGGGCCCTAGTTTCAGGAACTGTGTTTTTGCAGAAGTGAAACTGTATTTTGAAAGGGTCTCTCATAGTGCTGAAGCCACTGAGAATCATCATACATCTGTAGCTCTATGGAGCTTTTAATCTCTTTCTTTTTCTTCCAGCCCACAGACAGACTGACTCACTTGTCTTATTAACCCCCATAAAAAAACATGAAACCAAAAGCTCTTTTTCCACCGCACAAGACAAGCTGAGTGTATGAAAGTTGTCTCACATGGAACAGTAGAAATGAAGTGAAGTTGCAACTAGCAAAGCTAAAGAAATACTTGTTGTTGGACATGAAGGTTTCTTTAATATTGTTACTCAATAAAATGCCCCAAAATGTAAATAACGATATCTCAGTAGTGCCGTGATGACAAATTTGGCACAAACTGATTAGACTTTAGTGGTCAAAGTTCAAAGGTCAGTTCGACTCCACAAAACACTTGAGCTCCTCACAGACTTCACACAGCATTATGACAAAATTTCACACAAATGGTTTATATTTAATAAGACCCTGGATAAACAGGGATGTAACCTGAAACTAGTCTGAGTGGAGGAGGCAGACAACCACCAGGAGGTGACTCTAGTTTCAGCAGGTTACCAAAGCTAGTAGGAGAACAAACAAAACAGTGACTAAACTCGTTCCATAGAGTTGAGTGTGGTGCAAAACTCCATAGAATACCTTTAACTCAGACATGTCTCTGTGATTGGTGTGTGTATTGTTTACTAGCAGGTTTTTAGTCTTGTGTCAGGGCTAGTGGGCAGAAATGGTTTTAAACAGCTTTTAATAAAAGTAAAACGAGATGTTCACATAGAGAAGTTATGTAAACCAGTGATTTTGAAGCTGTATACGAAACACTGAGATATCATTGCCTTCACCATTGCTATTATGTCTGACATGTTATCAAACATAATTTACAGATGTGACAGATACACAGCAACACTGATGGTCATTAGGGCCGGTGTGAGGAGCATTCTGAAAAACTTGCACATCTGTGGCAAAATGGCTCGTTACCGCGAGCGACCCCTGTAAAATTTCTACAAATTACAGCTAGTGGTACATTTCACCTACATGTATGAAGTTTGGTAGGCACACGTGTCAAACTTACAAAAAAGCCTCTTGGAGCCATACCCTAAACCCAACAGGAAGTCAGCATTTTGAATTTATTTTGAAATTTCGCAATTTTCCTAAATTTTGTCGACACATACATTGTCCAATCAGCTCCAAAACTCACATGTGTGATAGGAGTCCCAGCCTGAAGACAGGCTTCATGACAATATTGAACTATAGTCAGAGTCCCACCTGATGGCAACAGGAAATGACATGTTTTATTCTTGAATGCACTTCTACTAGCAGGCTGACCACACCCACCTCACACTCAGACAATGTGTAACACCTTGATGATGCTTTATTGTGAAAATTGAGTTTTCAGTAAATGGCATAGTCCTAGGGAATTCTGATGTTTTGCAATGAGAGAAGTGGCAGAGACGTGTGTGTGAGTGTGTGTGTGTGTGTGTGTGTGTGTGTGTGTTTGTGTGTGAAACCACACCCTGTTCTCCTCATCACCTGAAAACAAATCCGTGATTCAAAATGAAAAGAACTACTGACTGTTCTTTCATCAAGAGAAATGCTGCAGTGCCCGGGACACCTGTCCCCTGGCCTTGACCTGCCCAGACCTGACCTGAAGAAGAAGAAAGAAAGAGAAAGTGAAAGAGCAGAAAGACGTGTTCAGATCAGATGTCATTAGATTCAATAGATTACATTTGAACATTGGGATGAAACCATGCATCATGAAATAGAAATACTCAAGTAAAGTGCAAGTACCTTAAAACTGTACTTAAGTACAGTAAATATAAGTAAGAATAACAGTGCCCAAATGTCTTTCCTGTGAACAGAGTCACAGGATTAAAGTTCCCATGTTGAATTCCACTATTGGGAGTGAGGTTTGTGTGTCCCACCATTCCAGAGAAGAGGAGTTGAGAGGAAGAGAGGAGACAAGAGAGTAGAGGAGGTCACAAATTCTTCTGTTAAAAATGTAAGAGAACGTGTGTGTGTGTGTGTGTGTGTGTGTGTGTGTGTGTGTGTGTATGGTCCAGTTTTTCTTTCCCTTCGCGACACTTCCCATGTCGACAGACTTAGAGTTGAAGTGAGTCATGCTGTGAGGGCTGGTGAAGTGCAGATATACAGCTGACAGCCTGGGTCCAGGTCCTGCTGGCCCGTTTCCCACGCAGTGCTGCTCGACACGGTGACAAAAGCTCCACATGGCCTTCACTTGGTCCATGGCCGCAAAACAGAGACATTCAAAAAGGAGATATAAAGGAACAGGATGCTCCTGCGTGAAGGTGGTCATAGAATATGTACAGAAATTAAGCATTTGCAATAAGAATAAGGTAGTTATTGATTACAGCAGCTTTGAATACTTTACTAAGTACTTAAATTATTAGATACAATACATACAATATACAATAAGAATAAATAAATACTAATAATGTACTTGCTGTTGATTTAATTCTGTCTCTGAGTCGTTGTTGTGATATAGCACAGTTGAAATGAGGACGTGAGTGTTGTCATGTTCTTCTTGTTTAATGAGTAACGAGCTCAGGCCTCTGCTGCAGCCTGCCTGACTGTCTTCTGCGGCCTGTTTTATGACATGATAGGACATGATCCTCGTGTGTGTGTGTGTGTGTGTGTGTGTGTGTGTGTGTTCACTTGTATTTTCACTCAAATAGAACACAGCACTCCCAGTTTGGCTGTGAACTACTGACAGACAGAGATGTGTCTGAGCCTGAAGGAAATACAGGATCCATAGTCAGACCTTGAAGACTTGAAGACTTTTTATTATCATATTCAAAATGGCAACGTGTATTTTTTCACCATTTTTTGTGATTGATTGAATAGTGAATGCTTAGACCAAAGCATCAAAACCTTATCTTTTGAAACCATACCTTAAACAAAGGAACCAAAAGTACAAACATATTTTTATAATGTCACTGTTTTCTTACATTAGACACTTTGTCCAAGACTTAAATCTCACAATCATTGTGAAAACACTTCTTTTTCAAACTGCAACACACACCTGAATTTTGTACCACACACATAAACACCTTAAAATACTTATGCAGAAATTGAAACTTTCTAAACTGAACCTTTCAGTCCATCGACACTCTGCCACATGTTGAGTCAACACCACCTTACACTGAAGCAGCTGTACAGGTTCCATATGAGAGGAACAGTGTTAGAGTCAAAGACCTTCTCTGTGAACGTGTGGAACTATCACTGAACTGTAGAGTAACAGAGTGATGGCAGCAGATTGTGTTGTGTTGTCAATGTAGACATTCAGACAAAGCAGTATGTGACCTGCACTGGTGTGGGGGGTATCTGCCTATCTGTCCAAACCGCCCCCAGCCCCCTCCCCCCTCCCCCCTCCCTGTGTGAAATTGTAGACATTGTAATCCTGTGTTTTTTACACCAGAATAACTTTCACCATCTTCACAGTTGAGTGTAAACATGCTCTGTGACAGAGGCTGTGGCTGCAGCTGTAAGTTCTACTGTTCTGTACAAACCTGTTCTGGTAAAATCAGCTGTTTCTGAATGTTTTTTATTTCTGTGTTGTGTGAAGCCTGTATGACAAAATGAAAAAGATATACAAAGTTGTAAAGACAGCAGTGTTTTCATCAGTGTGTTGTTGCTGCCTTCAGAGAGTCATTCACATGGTGCATGTGTGTATGGTTCATTTTGACATAGAAGTGAGATCTTCAGCTCCAGGTGTTCTGTCTTGCTCGGCTTGTGTGTGGAGTTTTGACACAATGAACCAATTTCTGAAATGAGTGTGTAAGCAATCACAAAAACCTGTAATACATGTGACTAACTCGGCTTCTCTCCTGTGGTTTTGTGCTTCCTCGTCTTCTCCTGTTGCCCTCTGCAGGGCTTTCTGCCTCCAGAGCTGTAGAGTCTGGATCTGAGACTGTAGACCACCTATTGCCTCCATGACCCTGCTCAACACCCCCTGCTACTACTGCTATTGTTAATATTTTACATCTCCATGTGGAACTTGCATTTTGCCACGTTGTCCTTCCTCCTGTCGAGACCAGACCCCCCATGAGATGACTTCTGTTGTGGTTCAGTGCTGTAAATAAAATTGACTGGACTTGATTGTAAACGCTGGTTGTTTTTTTTTTTTGGCACATTTCAAACTGTTGATTGAATTTTAAAAACAAAGTTGTAACTTTAAGTCCCTGTGTGTTTATTTGTCATCTTTTAGACATGACAGACACCTCACATTCACATGACACGCTTCTTGGATAGAACACAGACTGTCACAGTCCGCTGTGAACTCTTCATGTGAAAGTAACAAAGCGGCAGAATGGACTTCACTCTCTCTAAAGAACAGGCTGTTACAGACAGGGGCGGGTTGGGACTTGCAGTGACTGATGGGAATGCGGCAAAGCCTGAATCAACAAACTGTCCAGTGTTGTACAATCACATGTTCATAAAATACCTGTTGAGTATTGTGATGAGGAGTTACACATCACGTTAGACAGTTTTTGTTCTGCTTGTTAGGGAGTCACTGTGAGAACGAAAGTCGCTTCACTGTTTTACTTCCTCCTCTATGAGGCCATCCATTGTTGTACAGTGTAGGTATACTGCATGTATCCATGAGGATTTGTCTCCATCTGCTGAGCAGTCATGAATATAACAGCTCAGTAAATGTCCTGTACGGAGGGATGTCTTCACTCTTCTGGAACACAGTGTCAAGTTTCTGTTTGTAGTCTATAAGCACAATATTATGATTTAATATCATGGAAAATATTTCTTGTATTTGTTTTTTCAAACGGAAGGTAAGTGATATATACGATACTGGGTACCACTTTACAAGAAGACCACTCTTATAAAGGATGTATAAATTGTTCATAATTAGTTTAATTCAGTTATTAACACTTTACAACAGTAAATGAGCAATTATAAACAAGTTCTAACAGTTTTCATACATTGATGCAGGCTCACTATTTGGCAAGATCAAGTTAATGCTTACTACTTGTTAATCTTAATGAGTAACTACCATTTATAACTGGTAAAAGGAGCCTTATAGTAACTCATTAATAAATGGTCATGTGTTTTAACCTTTTGCCAGTTATAAATGTTTGAAACTGATAAACAAATGGTTGTAAAATGAGATGAAGAAACATGAGGATGCATGGAGGAAAAGCAGCTCAGTGAACAACAGAGATGTGAACAGAGGGACAAAGAATGGGTGAGCAGTTCACTAGTTAAAGGAAGGTTACCAACTGTCTTCTACCTGGAATGCTAAAGTCCTAAAGAAGAGACCAACCAGCAAAAAGCATCTCCATGTTAATCTCCACTGTGCAGAACAGTCTGATCAACAGCTGTGATTATAATGAGGACGGCTGCTGAGAGCATGTCAAGGTAAACAATACTGGCACGCCCTCAGAGGATGAATCTGGTCATGTGATATGATCATGTGATCTGCCATAATCTGATCTGTCAAATGAAACGATTTGACCATTAAGATGCTGTTGGTGGTTCATTGATAGTAACTGAACAAAGGTGATGAAGCAGCAGCTACAAATGCTGATGATGGAGAAAACAAAAAAAGCTCAGTAACTAATGAGAGATGAGGCTTTTTAACATCTTTGATTAATTGTGCAGATTCTGTATTTTCATCTTGAAAGTCACCACAGGAAATGTGTGCGCGTTGTCCTGTGTTTCACAATAAAATAAGACAAGTCAGGAGAAAATGGATAAACTCAAATACACACGTTACATTTCTACATTTCTAACACTGCTGTTGGTCCTTGTACAGAAACAATGGTACTGAGAAAAAGAAGTCACGACTGAGCTTTTCAAACATTTAATTAAAAGTTGAAAACAGGATATGAAAACATACTTTACACATCATCATCTTCACTTTCATAGAAAGACCTGCAGGAAGCCATTTAGCAAAAAGGAGCATGTTGACATTTGTTTAAAAACATGAGAGACAGATAGAAAAGAAGATTCATATCAGTGTCATCAGTGTGTGTCAGTCTGTTTAACAACTCTAAACATCCATTCTAACCACATGTCAGACCCACACCTGTACTACACACACAGATGAGTCTGATATTCATCTTCTCTTCTCCGGACAGCCGACTTTTTTCTTCTGATCACACCAAAAAAAAAAAAAAAGGAATGGGGAAGAGAAAACAACAACATGGTTTTGGCTGGAGGATGGCAAAACTCTGAACTTTAAGTTTAGAAACTTGGAGAAAACAAGCAGCTGACATCATCTGGGGGACCAGTGTGAAATGGATCATTCAACACTCAGGACTTTCCCCCCTTCTCTTTCTTTTTCTTCTTCTTCTCCTTCCTCTTCTTTTTCTTCTTTGGTGATTTTACTTTACTCTTTCCTTTGTCGTTGTCGTCATCACTACCGTCACTGCTGTCACCTTTCTCTTTGCTATCCTTTTCTCTGTTGCCCTTGCTGTTTGTGTCTTCTGCCTTGACTTTGCTGTAGCTTCCAACAGCCTTCTCCTTCACCTCCTCCTTGACCCTGACGTTTGAAGGAGGTGTCAGTCCCTGGGACACTGTGATGAGCATCCTCTCCTTACTCATCTCCTCTCTCAGGGAGAGGTTTTCCTGCCTGGCCTTGTTGTTTCTGTGGCTGTCATCTAGTTTTCTTAAGCCATCTCTCTCGTTCCTCCAGCATTGTTGATAATGATTTCTGTGGTCTCCTGGGTCTCTGCGGTAGCTGTAGTCCCTGTGGTCTCTCCTCTCTGAGGGGTGTGGGTGTTGGTTACTGCTACTGCTGCTAGAATAGTGTGAGTGTTCTTTGCTGTCTCCAGCATATTTTCCCGTCTGCACCTTCTGCTAAAATAAACAAACAAAAAAACAAAACAAAAATACAATGAAAAACAAAAAAAAAACAAGACAAATTCTGCAACCTGAAGACAAAGAAAGTGGAAAGTCTGTCGCTACCTTATGACCGACGAGCTTCTTAAACCCCATAATATGAAAAGTGCTAGACAACAGGTTTTGTTTTCCATAGGGCAGTGTTCAGTAAAGGTCAGGTTAAAGTTTGGATATTTAGGCCTGACTAGGGATGGGTACTGAAACCCTGTACAGGCAATATTTTGAAAGACCGCAGAAATGATGAGCCCCAACGTTATTGGTTCTGCCATCAGTACTGGAGAAATTAAGAAAATACATCGCACATTTTATCTTACCAACTCCGTTACCGTTACTACATTTGTCTATGATGTATTTTCACTGTTTCCAATGCTGTGGGAACTGTTATGGTTTGGTTTTTGATTTTTTTTTGCTTTGCTGCATTGAGCCTCCATTTAACCTCTGTCTCCTCCCTCACTCAGGGCAGCGCGGAGGGGCGGGGCCGGTTCTCAGCAGCAGCCTCATTGCTCTCACCTGTTCCTGATTCCTTGCAATCAGCCTGGTTACTTAAGCCTCCGCCAAACATTCCCCTGTGCCACACGATTCACTCGCATGCCTGCTGTTCCTTGCAACGTTCACGAGAACCTGCCTCACCTCCCGCTCTGTATTTCCAGCGTTTATTTCTTGTGTGCTAGTGAGTATTTTTTTCCTCCTGAACAACTTCCTTTTATTCTAGAGTTTTTTGCCCCTCGTGGTTTTTTGTGTTATTGTTCTTTTGTTGTTTTTTCCCTCAGCAGCCGCTTGAGTGGTCCTTCGTTAGTTTTTCCCTGTTGGTGATTTTCAGTTTTTGTAAATAAACCTTGTTCAAAACTACTGCACAGTCAAAATACTGTCAAAGAAAAAGTCCTATTTTAAATCATTGTGTATTACATTTGTTTTACATTTCCATCATTAAAAAAATCAGTCTATAACAGTGATTTGTTCAGTGCTGTTGAAGTTTGTCACTCAAGAATGTTGATATTGTCCATGTGATTTTAAAAAAAAAAAAAAAAAAAAAAGTACCAATAAGAGTACCATTAAAGTACCAGATTGATAAGAGTACAGTTAAAGTAAGTTGATATCATTAAAGTACTGGATTAAATAAATGTAATCATTATTACTATTAATTAAATTACTGGAAATTAGTAGTTTGGTGCTTTTGCGACAGGATGGTGTGTGGGACTGAATTAAATTAACTATGGGTGTGTGTTAAAGGTGCTAAAGGAAGGTGGACACAGTGTGAAAATGTGGCTCATGTGTTTCTGAGGAAGCACAGAGGAAGAAGATATGAGGCTATGGATACACACAGTTGAAGTTTGTGGGACACATTCACTGCTGGTCTTTGGTCCTGAGGTACTTACACTGTTGGCGGTACTGTGTCGGTGGATGGCTGCATGGTTTTCAGCACAATTCAAATCTCCAATGAACTCCTCACATTTCTGGCAGTAAAACCCAATGACTGGTGTCAGGAAACTCAGTCCTGCAGAGGGACGAGAAACGCAGTGAAGCATCAAGTTTTTTAATGTGGAAGATGATAAAGAATCAAAACTAAGAGAGAAGGTGCTTTACCATCCTGTTTCAACAAGCCCTCCAGCTCTTTCATCAATGACTCCATCTTACTGATTCTGGCCTGTTTCTCTATCTTCCTCTCCTCAGTGTCACTTGTCTGGAAAACAGACAACAGTTTCAGGGTTTAATCTTTAATGTGTTCACCTTCATGTTCAGATATTATACAGTCAATAACAGTGAGTGAAATTCTTCACCTTGTGTTTATCAGAGCTCTGAGATGTGCCACTCCCCTCACTTTTAGTCCGCTTCTCCTTCGTGGCTAAAGCAGAAAGAGCAACATGATCCCGTGTTAGAGTTCAGTGTCACTGTTTACACCAGGTGACTGGTCAACTTGACCTCTGCAGGGTTCACCCAGTGAAATGAAAGACCTTATTGGCAACACACAGAAAGTTTAATACCTGTTTGACGTTCATACCTGCCAAAGGATGAAAGCAGTAGGCACAATATAGGGTAGAATTATTTATTATTATAATTACATTTTTTCAGTTGTTTCCAGTCGTTTGTAACAATGGTTCCTATGGATATAATTAACTAAATTGACCTGGACCAGGATGGATTAATCAATTCAAAATAATTCATTCAACATGACTGAAACTTCATGAAAAAGACTGTACGTCTCCCTGTGCCTAGAATCTACTTCTAGTGTCCCACATTCACATACATAAATACAACAGACTTGATAATACCTTTTTACAGTAAATTGATTGATTTTCAAGATCTGTTTTTCATCACTCTCTAACTTTTCCCCAGTCTGCAGCTCAAACACATAAGGGGTCACAAATATACTGCTTCATTTTAAGGAGAAAAGCTCAGTGCTTTCCCAGAACAGCTGAACCCTGCCGTTCTTAGCTTACCTGCAGCATCTGTGAAATAATACACATTCTCTGAAAAGTGTAGTATTTACAGCAGAAGGAGGTTAAATGTGGGACTGAGACAGAATAAACTACAGTTTATTAAAATGAAGGAACAGGAGAGTTTGGATCAATTCATTGTTGCTTTAGGTCTTTAGGTCAAAATACAGAGTACCTCCAGCCATATACTCTAAAGGTGCAGCTGCAAAACAAAAACAGGTGTTATGGTATTTATACAGTGTGCAACTTGCTTAACGCTGAATTTATGAAATCAATGGATTAATAAATAATAAAAAGTACATGTGCCTGATCTGTGGCTGCACATATTTAAAATGTGCAGTTCAAACCAAGATTATTATCGTTAACTAAAACTAACAAAATAATGAAAACTAAATGTGAAAAAACATTTTCGTTAACTAAAATAAAAAAAAAACTACTGTGTGTTTACAAAACTAAAACTAACTAAAATTATAGAGAAAATGTCTTTAGTTTTCATCAGTTTATCTCAGACATCAGCTGGTGTTTTGGGTGGATTTAAAATCTATCTTACAATTTTTCAGCTGTGCCAGATGGAGCAGTATCTTAGCAGCTGATTGGTTCTTAGTGTACGACCATTACATGTGCACTTTAAGTGTCCAAAACATTCACTGTGTTAATGAAGTCAAGTAGTTGTTCTGTCCAGTTGAATTTTTCTGGGTAATGACACAAACACACTGACTAACACATCTGTTATAATTGTCTTTTGTGGATGGTTGTTCATCTGTCTTAAGTGAACACATTTTTTAAATGGTTTGATGTTTTGTTGAGTTTTTATTACACAATACTTTTTCTAACCTTTATGAATCAGACCCTGACAAATACCACATATTACCAAAAAAACTAAAACACTGAAACAAAAAGAAAAAGAAAAACAGAAGCAAATCTGCCTTAAAACTAATTAAACTGAGAGTGAAAACAAAAAGTCAAAACAAAATAAAAATAAAAACTAATGAAAAATCCAAAACGATTATAAACTTGGTTCAAACTTTGGATGTAACCAAAAGTGATCCACACTAATGAAACAACTGATCACAGTGTTATTTATGGTTAGTTAATGCCTGAATAATGGAGTTGAATCAGGGTCCTCACCTTTGATCAGAGACTGTAGAGATTCCAGAGCATGTCGTACATTCGGATTATTCACTGCCGACACCGCCAAGCTTGCTGCTGTTGGGTCTGAACGAGGAAGTGCAGGAGACAGCTGCTTCTCCTCCTTCTGCCCCTGCATCTTCAGCATGATCTCGCTGATGTCTGCTGTGCCCAAACTTTTTAATATGCTCTTGATCTTCTCGCACTCACTGCTGTCCAGATTGGCAGAGGCCAGACTTGAGGAAGTCATTTGAAGGGGATGCTTCAGATCGAGCCGATCCCCAGAGCTACTGAATGTGGATTTGGTCTGATGATGCTGTTGACTGCAAAGAGCAGAAACATCAGTTTCTTGTAGTTTACAATGTTTTCCAATCTGGGAAAACGATGAAAAGAGGTTGGAAGACGATTTGTTGTCTTGTTTTCCTCCAGTGTCTTCACTCCCATACAAGAACGACTCTTCATCATCAAGCTCATCAGCTCTCCGGACTTTGGAGTCCTCTTGACTTTGTACTTGGAGCCAAGAGAAATCACTGCCTACTCTGTCATGGGGAAGGAGCATGCTGTCGTTCTCCGGTGACGCTGAATTCTCCTTACTGTCATGTTGCTGAGGTCTGTTCTTGTCCAGTCCACTCTGCACTTTTTTCCTTTCATCAGAGGCCTGGACAGAAACAAACACCACATAAGAAACATTTAACAGATGCAAGGTCCTTCACTTTGTTATCCTGTTGGGCTGCAGATGAAATGTTTAGGGAATTAATGAGGTACAGGCTAAAGAGGTACAGTCTAAGCATGCATTAGTTTTAACTGCCTGTGTTCACATGTATTTAAGAACAATTAACAACTTCTGATAGACAACAACCTGCGAGGCAATCTGCTGCTATATGTGGTCGATACAGAACTGAACTTATGAATATTATTAAAAAGACCTTGGTGTAATCTTGGTGTACCTAAACAGACCATCTTTAAGAATCACTTGTTAGGGACATTTATGCTGATAACCCACTAAAGCAAGACATTTTGAAGAATGAATGATGAATTCCACCTGAATAGTGAGGATGGCATCTTTGAGGGTGGGCAACCGCTCATCCAGTTCTTTGCTGTTTATGACCAGCTTCAGTCCCTTTAACAGACTTTTCCCTGCCATGTTGTTACTGCTGACGCTGCTGCTGCCGCTGTTGCTGGCACTCCTCATTCTCTTTTTGTCTTTAGCATGTCTCTTTTCAATGCTGCTACTTCGTGACTTGGACCTCCCAACCCGGCTCTTGCTCCGTGCATGTCTCTTCTTCTTGCTTCGGCTTTGGCTCCGACTCTTATTACGAGCCCTGCTGTTACTTCTTGCCCTGCTTTTGCTTCTAGCTCGACTCTTGCCACGAACACGACTTTTGCTCCTTCCTCTGCTTCGGCTGCGTACTCTGCTTCTGCTTCGTGCATGGCTCTTGGCTCGAGATTTCCCACGGCTTCTGCCACGACTTCTGCCACGACTTCTGCCACGACTTCGGCTTTGACTACGACTTTTGCTCCTGGTCACAAGTTTCTGGAACTCAGGGTCTGATTTTACTGCATCTTTCAGGACATTTGCTGACTTAAATGCATCAGCAAGATTATAAGCCATGTTCCCTTTCAGATAATCTGGGAGGGGCTTGTTGGCTGCAATACATCTCAGGAATTCCTCACCAGCTCGGTCACTGAAAACAAGCATGCATGTGTTTCAAACACAGGAAAAAATGAAAGTACATTAAAGCAACTGTTCCAATAAAATAAAATATTATGTCAATACATATACCTGTTGTCTGGAAGATGATGATCCAAAGGAGTGGGATTCCACTGTGGGACCTGAAGGTGTTGTGGTTCTGCATGAGGGACGATCTGCTGGCTGCCTCCCAAAGCAATCACTGTACTACGGTCTATGGAGAAGCTGCTACAGTGGGGCTGAGAGTATTCAGAGTTCATGTTATAGTACTGTACAAGACAGAACTGCAATAGCATATGTTTTAGCATTTTTACTCTATATAACTATGCAGTTAAATTTATGAATATATTAAAACGGGGTTCCACAAAGCTAATACTTACAAATGTACTACATTGACACAAATTGACCAAAATAGCAACTGTTTAAATAGTCTGTGGTTACATCACAGATAATGTAAAATAGATTTTGCAATTTCCTGGAGCTTGTTGTAAATTATATCCACCACAGATTGAAAATGCTCAGTGACAAAGAGAGATAACGTGTAGAGTAAGAGACAAGGGACCATGTTGATGCTATCACAGCAACCCCAATGCTGTCAACATGTTGACGTTCCAAACCATGAGTACTCAGTAATCATTACTACATTATTACATGACTACTTGGGAGCCGTTGCTACATTGTTACATTGGCACTCGGTAGCCATTACTACATTATTACATTAGCACATGGTAGTCTTTGCTACATTATTACATGAGCACTCGGTAGCCTTTGCTACATTATTACATGAGCACTTGGTAGTCATTACTACATTATCACATGAGATCTAGGGAGCCATTGCTACATTATTACATGAGCAAAAGGTAGTCATTGCTACAGTATTACACGAGCACTTGGTAGCCATTGCTACATTATTACATTATTATGCAGTACCCATTGCTACATTATTACATGAGCACAAGGCAGTCATTACTACAGTATTACATGAACACTTGGTAGCCATTGCTACATTATTACATTACTAATTGGTAGCCATTGCTACATTATTACATGAGTACATGGTAGTCTTTGCTACATTATTACATGAGCACTCGGTAGCCATTGCTACATTATTACATGGGCGCTCAGTAGTTATTACATGATCACACAGTAGCCATTGCTACATTATTACATGAGCACATTGTAGGCTTTGCTACATTGTTACATGAGCACTCGGTAGCCATTGCTATATTATTACATGAGCATTCAGTAGTTATTACTACATTATTACATGAGCACTCAGTTATTACTAATTATTACATGATCACACAGTAGCCATTGCTACATTATTACACGAGCACATGGTAGCCATTGCTACATTAGTACATGAGCACTCAGTAGTCATTACTATATTATTATATGTGTGCTCTGTTCTCATTGGTCAGACCACAACCATCTTAAAACTTAATTTTGATCTCAACTATACACCTATAAAGTGTCAAGACTGTCTTCAGTGACACAGCTGCGACGATATCATGGTGACAACATTTGTCCACAGACAGACACATCTGTGGTAGTTCCCGGTACAGTAGGTGTCACAAGGTGAAAACAATGCCAGCTATCATAGCGTGTAATAATCAGGGCCCGTATTCACATAGCATCTTCCTATTTTAGCACCTAAGTCTGGGAGAAGTTAGAGGCAGTTGAGAGGACTTCTAACTCACTAAGACCAAATCACAAAGAATCATAAAAGGGCTGCTGTCCTTCCACATCACGATGTTTTGGAAACCTTAAACAATGCTGAATTACTTAAAAGATACCAACTCAATCCAGAGGGAATAAGGATCATTGTGGAGTTTGTAAAGGATGCAATAACATCTCCAACCAACTGAAACAACCCAATCAGTGAAGAAATTACGTGTTTGGCAACGCTGCATTACTTAGTAACAGAGAAAATCCAACTTTACAATGCTGACAAGTTGGAGATCTCCCAGCCGTCTGTAAGCCGAAACAATAAATTTGCTCTGATCTGACATTATAGGACAATTCATACGATTTCCTTTAGATGTTCAACAACTACAGAGAAATAAAGACGCTTCATGGTAGGTCTACCCACTGTGATCGGTGCCATAGATGGAACAAATGTAAAAAATTATTGCGCCATAGCAAGACGAGGAGGTAGTTGTAAACAGGGAAACAAAATCACACCATCAACAAACTATTTGATGATACAGTTCTATACATTGTTGTTCAGTGTCCAGGATCTACATGGATCTTAATGGTCCTTCTGGCTGGATGTCATCTGGTGGGGGACAGGGGAAATCTTCTCACACCTCAACCCACACCCGGGACCACAGCTACATTACAACAGGTACAGCTACAACAGACTGTAGCTAATAGGTTGCCAGTTAGCTTTAGTTAGGTAGTCTATGACAGATGAGCTTTTTATTGTAAATTTTCATTGTAAAATTAAATTCTCCCGTATAGACACAAACCTTATCATGCAGATACTTTTTGGAGAATGCACTTCTTTTATAAACAGCATTGAATCCGTTATTATTTAATTTGTATTCATTTTTTTATTATTACTGTGGGATGTTTCGCATGCATTTTCACTAGCACAGGCCGGTCTTTCATCAACCAATCGCTGTGGTTCCTGCAAGTAAGCTCGTCCATGAAAATTTACATCAGTCATAGCAACGGAGTCGTACTCTTAGTTTAGGAGTTTTCGCTTTTCCTTACAAAAAGTTGGCCTTAGCAGCTTTGTGAATAGGACTTAGGAGAAAACTTTTAGTTAAAAACTTTTAGTCGAACTTAGGCGTACTCTTAGTGGTGAGATAAAATACTTTGTGAATACGGGCCCAGGATGCTTGGGTCAATGCTTTGTGCTGGCCTATATAACTTATTGGGCCAGATGAATCACAGGAGTTTCTGACAGCTTGTGGAAAATTAATTCCTGAAAAGTGAGAATGACAGAAACTTGAGTGTTTGCAAGCTGTGATATCTGCCAAAGGGGGTTTACTAAGTACTGACTTAGCAGGGCAAAACACATTCAAATAACAAGCCTTTCATAAAATTTAAGCTATTTTTTGTCCTGTGTTGTTAATGGAATTTAACCACCATCTCACTGTGTGTATGGTCTACAAGGCAAGTATGCAAACTGAATGCAAACTACTAATTTCAGGATGATTAACAACTGATCCCATGAACCTTTGATTCTTGTTTGACTGAAGACACAGTTTATGGACAATGTTACTTTGAAAGGCAGATAATCTTACAAAGCCTTTTATCAAATAGATTTATTTAGGCATTTGACTGTTACTGATAACTAAATTTATACTTGACTCGTCATGGGTGTTCACCTTAACACTTGATGGATTATTGTGTGTAAAATGATATATCCATACATTCCATTCTTTTATTCACCTGGTGATACTGACTGAAGACAAGCAACATGAAGGTCCATCTTGTCTGATTACTGAAAAGAAGTCCATGCCATCATTGTTGACACTGTCATTCACTGTGTTAAAAAGCGAGGGTGAAAGTAAGCAGAACGTCAGCAGTGGAAATTGTCTTTCTTGACGTTAGGGCTGCATGATACGCAAAAAAAAAAAAAAATCTTATTGCGATTATTTAGCAGATATTGCAATTGTGATTTCAGTTAAAATGGTCGTTTTTTGTCTTTCATTTTCATTGAAAAAAAATTGATGCTGAACAAACAAGTTCCTTAACGTCCAGAGAATATGATTTGTAGGTTGGGGTGTCTTTGTAGCACAACACTTATGGTGCTATCAATGTACAAAAATGTTGTGACACATGTTACCTTTATCAAAAAAATTGGAACACTGGAGCCCTTAGGTAGGTGGCGCACATCAGATATGATGTAGCTATGGCAGCAACTTGCATAGGGTCTGTAGCTATGCTGTAACCCCCTTAACACACAAAAACCCATCCAACTTATGGGTGTGCGTACCAGAGAATGGTACTCACATCACACTTTTCTGCACTTGAGAATCTATACACTGTTGTATGACAAGCAACGGCACAGTGTGTATTTTCATTGGTGGCAGTATATCTTGCAGAGTAGTGACACAATGTGTAGCATGTTGCCAGTGCTGAGACCAAAAACCACAGTAAAGTTAAATGGACCAAACAAGAAACAGGTTTTCTTTAATCTCTCTGATATATTTTGTATGTTATTCCCTGTATGAGGTACAACAAAGCACAGACACAGAAATACATTACCATAAGTTAATACATATACAGTAGTTTCAATGAAATAAATGATATAATGTTTACCAAGTATAAGAGACATGAAATTGTGATAATAAAAATATTTGATCAACATTTTTTGTTTGGTTCAGAAAACAATGGAATCACAGCACACGATTCACAGAACCTGTTCAAAGCACTGTAATCAATAAGAGCCACAACCTTTACTGTAGATCACTTTAGAATAGTGAACAGTACAGTTCAATATATTCATTCACTGTGTCTAACATACACTCAAATGTTGTTTCAAGTGATAACTGCTATTTTTGTGAATACGATATTCAAACAAGATGCCAATACTACATCCACACTAGTGGCCCTATGCTGTAAGGCTGTAAGTGTCATTAAATGAGTTTAAGCATTCAAATAAAATTAATCCGCTGCTAAACAAGCCAGTAAAAAGAAACTTAGCAAACTGTTTTGGCTATGTACATAACATGTTCACAGTAAGCTTCAGTACAGCTACAGTACAGTAGTTTATCAACTAGCCATGAGTGTCGCTGCTATGTCATCAAGCTTCTAGAAACCCATATTTTGCAAAGATGTGTAAATAAATTTCACTCTGCAACTTTCTGGTGTTCTGGCCTTTGTATAACTAAACTGAAATTGTATTTAGAATTCAAAAAGGAACAAATATGTCAAATGTACACTGACAGTAAATTGACACCACTGACCATGACAACCTATTACATATTACATATTACTGGTAACAGGTCGATTTCAGCTTGTAAACTTTAATGTTGAATCCTCCATGTAAGCAAAAGACATCAAGTCCCACAGGGTTCTGTGCTTTGACCAATTCTATTCACCTTACATATCCTTCCTTTAGGCAATATTATAAGGAAACATTCTAAAAACTTTCCTCAGAAACACATTATCTAATGACATAGTTACTCTAGATGGCATTGTCCTGTTATCTTTGATCAGGATATGTCCTGTAACTCCCACATAAAACAAACTTCAAAGACTGCCTTTTTTCACTTACACAACATTGCAAAAACCAGGCACACCCCAAGTCCATGCTTCTGTTACTTGTAGGCTGGATTATTGCAATTCTTTATTATCAGGAAGCCTCAAAAGTCTCTAAAGACGCTCCAGCTGATTCACAATGCTGCAGCATGAATACTGACAGAAACTAGGAAAAGAGATTATATCTCTCCTGTGTTAGCTTCTCTGCATTTGCTCCCTCTAAAATCCATAATACAATTTAAAATCCTAATATTTATTGCAGCTCTTCAGCTTATTCACTACAGCACCTTGTCCTCCAAAAGTGCATCACACTAATCAAATGAAAGATGTTGATTTGACACACAAGTATATCATTGTGCAATTTTACGATATCATCACCTTACTGAAGTATTTCCTTTTGACTTTATACTTTCACACCACTACATTTACACTGATCCATTTGGCAGAAACTTTTGTCCAGAGCGATGTACAAATCCAAATGAGAGTAAATCAGTATTGTAGTTTCTTCTGTGCATCAACAAGTTCTTTCCTCTTTTTCCAGCTATGTGAGGATGCTGCTAACACCTTTGTATACGGTCCAGTGACTCTGCCAATCCTTGATTCCTTTGTATTTTTCACTGCAAAATATGGGAAACAACATGAAAAACATTGCCTGTTAAACCTTACTGACTGATATTAGATTCATTAAAATATGCATCACACATTATCATGTCTACAAAATAACACTCTAAAAATAAGCAAAAACTTAGCTTTACAATAATAGTTCACATGTAATATCTTGTCATATTAGCAAATATTTTAGTTATATAAATATATATATATAGTTCAGAACTATGTAATAATGTAATACAACCTAGTCTCTAGTCTCTTTAAAACAAACAAAGATTGTTTCTGACTCACCCATTTTGATGTAAAGCAAGTACACAAACCACTGAGGCTGACGCAAGTGGCTGATACGTACTGCGATGACCATGTCCTCTGCAGTCAACTGAAATGACCTCTGCAGTACAGCTGACAGGAAAATGGGACGTTTGTAGACAGCTACTGCACAGTAGCCAGGACAAACTGTCGAAGTCGCATGCATAAGAGTGGAGCACAATTCAACTGTAGCTTCAAACAAGACTCTCTAGCTAGTAAGTATAGTTTTACTTGTGGGTTGTATTTTGTGTCCTAACCAACACACATTCAACCTATGCTGGACACCACCATTTACCAGATAAAAGTTTCACCTCTCTGTCTATTCATCTGCTCACTCACTCCCTCTCCATTGCTGACGAGTCCTATTTCTCTCTATCTTGCTCAATCTCTATCTCTTTTTCAATAGGTTGGTTAAATGACATTTTAATGTTGCTATCAATTAATTTCCAATCATGGTGGCAAAGCCAGTTCACCAATACTGGGCAGCATCGGACCAAGGTCTCGCCTTAACTGGATATTTTCTTAATACTTAATTTGTTTTTAACAATTACTGTAATTCCTTGAGAACGACACTATAACATTACTAGTGGACAAGCTCTCACTGCTCCACCCCTCCGATTAGGGATGGGCATTTTCAGTAATTTCAATATTCGAGTACTGTCATTACCTTATGAATGACTACTCGATTACCTAGCAAATTATATATATATTTACCATAAAAAACTAAATATGGGAGGTCTGTGTCCGACTGGAAACACAAGCGGATCCCACGTTAAGCTTGTGTTTCCAGTTGGACACGGACCTCCCTGACCAAGCCTACTGTTTGGCTGTTGGAGAACATGATATCAAAGATCCTCAATACACAAGATACCGCATTACAGGTAGCGCCAATGGTATGAAATGGGACACAGTTCCGGTCTCCTAAGTGGGCATTTTCTCCCAACCCCTCCCTCAAGCCAAGATAACTGCCCTGAAATGTGACAGCAGCTAATATTAAAATCTATCCCTGTCTGGACTTGCCTCTCTGCATCCTTTGGGAAAGAAAAGACATCTGTTGTTCTTGTTATTACAGCCTATTGCTACACAAAGCTCCGGCATTTTTAACACAAATTTATGGATTACTTGTCCCTGCCAAAAGAATACAACCATAGAGGATACAACACGGATACAGTACAAATTTGCGCCTTTTTTGACGCTGTTTTTTTTTTTTTTTTTTTTAATCTACTAACGACATCTGATCAGCCCAGTACAAAGTCATGTCAATTTAATAGGCTAATAATCTGTTTAAGCAATTGTTAAGCAATGAAACAAGTTTTATTTCAGTTTTAAAGTTTAATCCATGGTTTAACGTATAAGTAAGTCATTCCAAAGATAACTCTGGTCCATCTAAACATCTCGTTATTGGTTGGCAAACGATGTCAGCAGTTGGCAGATCTCGCGAGAGTATGGCACTGAGACAGAGGCAGGTCTCAAATAAAGTTCATTTTCTCCGGATCTGTTCGTCTGAAAAATGTAATTTTGATGTCAGAATGTTCTGAAGACGTGTGGCTTGTGAAAACTGGGTCCAATATCTATTTCGATGACTATGGAGTGAAAGAATATGTGATAATCTGTGACCTCGTTCACTTCACCCGTTGGAATGAATACACTCAGACCTGCTTCCATTCTCCTAAAGGGGCGGGGAGGTGGAGAAACCCACATGACACAGATACAGGAAATAAACGGAAATGAAGCGTCTCGGTTTCTCTACCGTCTCTGATGATATGTAAGTTTAACGCAATATATCTTGCACTGCACGTTATTGTTGTCTTTTTTAATCAAAGTATTTCCAGACATCACTTTTCCTGTCATGGCTGCCATGGTGCACGTAACGCCAACTGAGCTGAACTATTGTAGCCAAAAACAACAGGTGCGCAGGTGCGAGAATAGTGAAATGCTACTCCATGACATCGACTACTCGAGTACTCGTACCCATCCCTCCCTCCCACACCTGTTTGTTTGCTGCCACAGTCTAATTTAAGTGTATACATATTTTTATACTTCTCATAACAACACAACAGATCTCTAAAGCTGTGTTCTATGCTGTTGTTTCATTGTGTCCATTCTCCCTCTCACACACACATGGACCCACACAACAAACCTGTCTGTCATGGTCAGACTGACCATAAGAAGAAATCCTGACGATGAACCGTTAAGTTTTTACCGGCGCTGTCTGTCATTTTACTGGTCCTCTCTGTAAGCCTGTGCTCAATGGATTAGAGTGTTCCTGCAAAACCAGAGGCTGCAGTTTCAGGACCCTATTTTTTCATGACACTACAACCTAAGGAAGTGAACACCAGGATCGCAATTTATAATAATAAAATTCTATATTATTATTAATGATACACAACCGTGGTCCTGAAACTGCAGCCTTCTGTAGGCTACTGCAAGAATGTAATATTGCCTGATCTTATATTAGCAACATTTAACTACTAAAGTCTAGCAGGAGGGTAATTTGTATTAAATTAGTATTATAACACGTTATTGCTCTCTCTCTCTCAGGAGTCATTAAGGTTTCGTGTGTCACCACTGGAACTGGGCTCATGTAAAACACTACATTATGTTAGATCAACTCTCAATGACCCCACCACCACCACCACCACAAATAGAATCTAATTCTGTGGATGAGATGGGAGACAGTCATTGATCACTACACAATGATCACTATGTTTATATTTCATATCACTCTAAACATCTGAGTTTCACCAGCCACAAAATTAAATACAAAAAATTGCAGTGATGATGATAATGAGCTCAACCCATGGTGCTGTCACATGACTGAGGTATTCGTCATCGTCACAGCCCTACGGTCGCTGTCTCTGTTCATTGTTTCTCTCCATGTCCTTATACATGTATAATCTGTAAATTTGTTCTGTTTTTTTTTTTTTTTTAAATTCTATTGTGATCGAGTTGGTTTTGAAAATTGAGTGCTGTTAAATAGTCTTTGTCTCATTATCATAAAAATTTTAAATTAAAATGAGGGGTAATGTTAGGTCGTGACGGGATTTTTACGACCCTGTCGATCAAAATGACAAGAAAGTCTGACACAACCTCTGGTCTAACCTATTCAAACAGGCTGCCTGGTGTTATATGTGTCCCAAAAAATGTGAGACAGCATAGGAAAGACATCCATTTTTTCTACAACATTGAAGTTTGTTTTCATTTTGCAGCTCCTTATTAAGCAGTTAAGGGAAACTTAACTTGCAGTGCTGAGTGACTGTTCCTCTGTTTTTTTCTTTTGAACTGTTGTTTATTCTAGTTATGAAAATTTAAAAAAAAAAGGAGATTTTACTGCTTTTAGCACACCTAGACCACATTGGACCAGGTCTCTTTCAAAAACCATTGTACTTAGACTGGTCAAATCTGGACTAGATTATCACAGAGAAGCCAGGGACTAAAACACAAATTATTTATTTTACTTTTCGTAAAATGCAAAAAGGTATGACAGCCTATTAGGGTCAATGGCTGCTGTGTAGCCTCTCAGTTTGGGGACAGGGACTGTTCCATTTTCATCCCATTGTTGCAGCTTGTAATAGATGATCATCCTTTATTAGAGGATCTTTGTCCATCTTATTTAAGCCAACAACTAGATACAATGTGAAGAGAATATGAAAGTATGGGAAATATGTGGCTATAATAAATACTTTGCCATAAGGTAAGAGTTAAGTGAAATACTAGTGTTCACAGTTTGAATGAAACATATACAAACTATGCTCATTTAGAGTAACAATAAACAGGGCAGTGCATGTCAGGAATGTACCAGCACCTGCCTTTTCTTCTGTGTCTGGCCTCATCAATCATCAACAACCACATTACAGTAACACCTTGGAGTATTATTCCTGCACAGAACAGATATTGTCTATACTGTGATCTTTTGCACATCCTGCTCAGCAGGAGTTTTGGTAACACTTTTGTACATAGTTTTTTTCAGTTAAAAACCTACCCTGCAAATAAACCTTATTTTCTGATTCTGCCTTTGTGATGATGTCATCATCCCTTCCTCATGCTGCTATAGCCGGACACCCATGTGTCATGCAGTATCCCCTTGCTTCATATTTTTATAGGTAAATAAAATATACTGTTTGTATTACAAGTACTCATAATTTGTTTCAGTGCTATCAACAATTTTAACAATCGAAAATAAATGCCCATATGATAAATTATAAGGAACATGGGGAAAACAACACGATTAACTGGAAAGGGGCAAAGAGGTGAAATGCTGCTGCCTATGGAGGTGGAGCAAGTAGCACGATCTTACACATTACACCTTTAAATATCATAATGTAACAATTAAGTTATTTGCCATTAAAGGTAGAAGGACACACCTGACTAGTAATTTATTGGTTTTTAATCTGAATAGGCCCAGTTCACAAGGATGTCTCTTCTGTCTGGATAAATCTGGATACTTATGATTATATGGTGATTCTCTGGAATATTTCTTGAACCCATGAGAAAGTATGTGATTAAACCGTCCACTGCAGACACAACACATGGTGTGATGAGGTTGCTCCAACAGTTCAAAGTGGAGCAAAGTGATGATTTAATTAGAACAAACCATGCTTAATCTGCCTTTTAGCATTTTCATAGATAGAATAAAAAATTCACAGACCTGAAACTGTGTCTTAAAGAATCTTTACCCTCTCGGGATAATGTAGTCAAGATTTGTCTAGTCTCAGTGTAGTGGTTCTCATGTGCTGTTTACTCCTCGGTTACAATATGTAGCTACATGTGTAGCCAACTACTACTCACAGTGGTCTGTGATGTATGCTAATGTTTTGTGTGATGCTAGCTAAACCCTTATCTGCACCACATAATTTAGCCGGCTAAGCTAGTTTTATTAGCCTGCTGGGTACGTACACTGATGAAATGCCCTCTCGCTGGTCTGTTGTGGAGAAAATCCGGTGCTGAGGCTGAAGGTGGTCCGCAAGGTCCACGGGGTAAGTGTCCAGGAGGGGGGATACCACAAGACCCTCCGAGTCTGAAAGGAGGGCCATGGGTTGGTGGAGGTCCGAACGGCGGCGGGCCGTGTGCAGGTTTAACTGGACGATACATGGTCGTGTTCAAGCGGGCATGCTAACTCCAGTTTCACCGATGGACGAAACTGGATGAAGGGGAAAACCCGTTTACAAGAAAACCTATTTTTTCCACACAACTTCGCGTGTCTGGCTCCACTGAGTGCAGCAATTGTAACTGCCACGGGAAATACAACTGTGGCACATAAAAACATCCGGAGGAACACATTCAAAATAAAAGTCTATTTTCGCAGTAGTGCAAACATTGTACAGTCAGTTCCTGCTCTTCTTATTTTTCTTGTCCGTTCTGTTTTGTCCCTTTATTTTATTTTTTTATTTCATACTTTGTCTTGTTTACGATTAAGTTTATTATTTTTCTTTAGTTTTCTTACTATTTATTTATTCATTTTCTTACCTCTGACCTATAATGTTCTTATTCTTATTACTGCTTGCTCAGTTGTTTCTGCATTTATCCTGAATGTGATTTGTGCCTTTTTGACTGCTATAAAATTTGTCAATAAAAAAGAAAAAAAAAAAACGACTGCTCCTTCTTCTTCTTTGAGGTTGTACGTCATCTGTTGAGTTGCTTTACTGCCATCTCCTGGATTTAACTACGTCTCAAAATCTTCAAATTTTCCTCAACAGACCAGTTCCACAAGAAAATCAAAGTATCTTCGACTCTGCCCACCTGCTTCACTCCTATCACAGCCAGGTATGCTTTTCAGTCCTGGTCCTGTTAGCCCTGCTCTAACATCCACTGGAGCTGTAAGCCACAGTCAGCCTGACATACTTGTCATACTCTCCCATACTTCTCACCACATCATCCCCTAATCACCCAGAACTGGACTTAATGATCTCTCTTTTTCACAGCAGGCCTTTAACACTTCCTTTGTTTGGCGTCTTTCTTCTTTCTGTACTTTGATATGGGTTTGCAAAGGAATTTGTTTTCCTTTCTTTTTTGGAAGGGAGGGGGTTGGGTGTGGGGATGGAAGGGTTGATGAAAGGGTGGGAAGTGTGTGCATATGCTTGTAGATGAATATTTTCAACTCCTCAAGTTTTCCCTTGTATTTACTCAATGTGTTGTACAGTATGAATCCATGACTCATCATAATAACAAATGCTCCAGTATGTCATGTGATGAAGTCTGAAGCCAGATGATAATGGCAGTTTGCCATGATCTTTTGCACAGATCTCCTTTGAACAGTCAAAATTTGTGAGTCGTCTTCAAAACTTTAATTTAAACATAGCACTTCACAGCAACTCAAATATTCAAACCACTGAATGAAAAAAAAGTGTTAATATTCTCATTTCAGGTTTTATTGCTTATTTACACATCCATGCAAACCTTCCAACATCCAGTCTGTATGCACACAATCTTCCAGGAGCAGAACAAGATGACATCTCTTAAATAAGTAACAAATGAGTCTCCAGTCAAATCTACTGAAACAAAACGAGGACTGGAACGATGAAGCTCTTTTCAAATAACTGTCAAATTCAATTTAACTAGAAGAATTTCAAGAATTATTATTCATGTAATAATTCATGTGTCAGATACACAGCAGGTGCATCAACACTGAAATCCGAGGAACCTTTCCTGTCTTTCAAACAAATGTCCGATATAAGGCTAATTTAGTGGCACAATGAGGTCAAAACAGCAGAGCCCAACTGATCGACAAACTGTTTATAGCATAGCTGTTGGTCTGATTACTTGTACATAAGAAGCAAAGAAAACTTTAACACACCAGGATGAAAAAGCATAGGACTACCCTCCCTGTAGTAAAGCATTAGCTCCAGATCAGTCTACAGTGAGTGTGCACAGTATCTGTGTGTGTTCAGTCAACTTTTAACCATTCTGAAAGTTTTAGATGGTGATGATAAGGCATTTTAAATCCATTCACACGTGAGAGGTGGTGGATGTTTGTGTGGACTCTGCTGCAGTACCTCACACTGTGTCTTCAACTAGTGTAGTGTCTGCCTTGATTAAAGCCAGCTTGGTTGTAGTGCTGCCCGCCGTGTTGGAAGAACTGTTCAAACTGTCCTCCTTGGTTAAAATTCTGGCCTCCTCTCCCTCCCCAGCCTCCCCCTTGTCCTTGTCCTCCTCCTCCTCCTCCTCCTCCTCGGCCTCCCCTTCCCCTGCCCCCCCGACCTCCTCGACCCCCGCCTCTCTCGTGATGCCAGCCTCCATCTTGGTGGTAATTGTCATGGTAACCGCCTCCTCCTCCTCCTCCTCCTCCTCCTCCTCCTCCTCCTCCATGATACCCAGCATCCTGGAAGCTCCCTTGGTTGTTCCCTCCTCCTCCGTAACCACCTCTACCTCCTCCCCCATGATGACTTCCTGCATCCTGAAAGTGACCCTGATTGTAACCGCCTCTCCCACCTCCACCTCCGTCTCCCCAGCCTCCCTGCACCTTCCCCCCTCTGCCACCTCCTCCTCCTCTACCTCCCCTGTCTCCATGTCCTCTCTCGTAGCCTCCACGGCCACCTTGGGAGTAGTGATCGTAGCCCCCTCTGCCACCTCCGTGCCCACCCCCACCATAGTGTCCTCCACCCTGGGGCGCATCCTGACGCTTCTGCCAGGTGGGCATCTCTGGTGGAGGAGGCTCAATCTCGCAGGGTCGGCCTCCCCTGTCTGGCACTCGGCCCATTAGAACCTGAGAATAGGACACACGTTAAATGAAGTAAGTTCAGAGGACACTCATTAGTTTCTATCTGTGTCACTGAACATGATGTGTGAAGGAAAAGGCCCTGAAACTAAATTCAACATAAACTTCTGTTACTCAGGACTAGAGTCCTGAAGGAATGCTCAGATATTCAAAGTACATCCTGAACCATTTCTACTTTCCATCTAAACAACATGTTAGAACTCACTAAAAACATCTTTCAATTTGACACCAAATGTGCATTAACATGTCACTGATAATATTCCTCCACAAGTGCATTTCCTCCTTCCTCCTTGTGTACAACCAATGGTCACTAACTAAGCAATATATACCATCGTGCATTGTGCTTGCGCTGAAAACGGAGAAGAGAAAATGACCCGAGTAGTGTCTGGAAGTGTTTCTTCATTTTACTGATGAGCTCACAACATAGTCCTCTACATACACCCAAGTGAATATTTGTACCAAATCTAAACAAATTTCCTTTACGTGGTCTTGAGATACCACAATCAAGAGGCCAAAATCATGTTTTGGATCGTCACCACGACCTTGACCTTTAACCTTTAACCACCATGAATTTCAATTTCATGAATTTCCCCTAGGGGATAAATACAAAATTTAATCAGTTTATCCTACAGTCCAAGTGAATGTTTGTGCCAAATTTGAAGATTGAAGATTGTGCCAAATTTGTCGAGGCGTTACTGAGATATCAAAATCCTGTGAGAGCTCGGAAGTTTTAGCACACAACAAATACTCAAACATCTGTTTAGACAATACACGGGACAGTCAACAGAGAAACACTATTAAAACCCTTAGAATAACATATGAAACACAAAAAACAGGAGTAACCACATTGTGTTTAACTACCTTATTAATAGCACAGGCAGTCTTCTCTCTGATCTTGCCACTGCTTGTGCGGAGGATCTTGGAGAAGTCTTGTCGAGCAGCCAGAAGATGAGCAACAGAGATTTTAGTCGTGGTGCCAAGAGAAGAACGAAGAGGCTGGTAAACTTTGGCCAACTTTTCAGCATGACTCTGTAAAGACACAAAAAACAAATCAATACATGAAGTCTATCAGTAACATGTTATTTGTTTCTCTTTAAAACATGAATGTCAATCACCTGAAGCTGTTATTTATACGCCATATTATTGTGAGTCATGTAATCTTGTGGGATGGACTATGACACACAAACAAAACACTGAATGCATTCAAATGGCAGAAATTCAGGCCAACACGAAATACTTTGAGTAACTACCAAAAACAAAAACATATTAGTTCCATTACAGGTGAGCAGAAGCACATGAAGCAACTTGAACAGTTATTAAATACTGAAATAAGAATTAAGTTGTGTTGGTGTCTATACAGTGCTGCAGGAATGATCCTAAAACCCAGAAACCCAGTCCTGATTTCTTGAAGCTTGTACGTCTGTTAAAAACGGCCAGTTGCTAACAAGTGTCCAAATGAGACTACAGAGGTTGTCGGGGAGGTTAAACGTCATCACGTCGAACATGAAAACTGATCTACTCACCAGTCCACCTTTACAGCCTCGCTGTGTTTACAAACTGTCACTAACTCTGTAAGAGGAAAGGCTTTTGGAGAAGAGGTCAGAGCTAAATCAAACTATAAGCTGAAGTTTAGTGGTTGTGACGTTGAAGTCATGTGACCATGGTGTCATTGGTTTATAGCCTAACATTAGCTTTTTACCTCTGCTGATTGTATTTAGGTGTCAAACATCACCATCAAACCTGTCAGGATCATAAACTGTTGTTTATTCTCTGTAATAATCCAAAAGACGATGTTAAAATCTCACTGGTTTTTAGTGGAGGGAACCAGGGGGATGATAACATCAGGGTTGGACTATAAAAATACATCATCCTGCAGCACTCTATACAAGAGTCAGAAGTGTAAAAATGATCATGGTTAACATGACATTGACAGATAATTAATCAGCATATATTTTGATAATTGACGAATCTTTTAAGTCATTTGTCAAGTACAAGTGACAAACATTTGACAGCTCCGGTTTCTAAATAATGAGGACTTCCTGCTTTTGCTTTTATTACATTATAGTAAACTCAGTATATTCAGATTTTAGACTGTTGGTCAGACAAAACAAGTCATCAAACATGTGAGCGGTGCCAGGAGGCTGTTTCTGTTTCTACTATGATAAGTGATGTATTACAAAAGATGCTAATGTCTATTCCACAATACAGAGGCAGAAAATTCAACTGTGTATAAGAGAAATTAGATTAAAACAGAATTAACATCAATGTTAAATCACAAGTCTAATACCCTGCCTCACCTGAAATCACCTTTCATCCTATTAACCCCACGCAGGAAGTTATATAACCCCACCCTTCTGTCTGCATAGCCCTTTCCCTCCAAACCACAAAGACAAAGAGAACCACTGCTGAAAAATGGACTTTTCAAGCCTCATGTTATTTTATTTGGCTGATACTATATCAATTATTTGATTAGCCTTTTGTTGCTGGATGGCTTTTAAATGTGTATATGTATTATGTTCCATTAGATTCCTTTGTTTAACACAAAGAAAGAGATGGTGGATGCACAAATAAAGTAAGTGGAAGTAATGTCAGCTTTATTTAATGTAGTTTATTATTGTTACTGCTGACATTTTAAGTTGATATATAATTGTACTTATTTTGTCTTCATGTATTTTAGTATCTCATGTACAGAAAAAAAAAAATCATCCATCCATCTGTTTATCCATTATCCATCATCCTAAGCATCCTGATTTGTGACAACTAAACTGTTTGGGACGGCTCTTCTGGATCCTGTGTTTAAATGTGTGCTCTACATCAGATGTTCAGTGAGCAGATGCCACCATCTTCATTGTAGTTTTTTCAATCAATATAACAAAGTCAGGGATTATGTTGAATCCAGCTGACTACCTGCAGGTGGGGTAGCTGTCAGATTCAAATGAGCTTCTCTTAAAATAAAAGTTCTTGCAGAAACACTGATTTTTTTTGTCAACAGGTTTTCAGTGTGTGTGTTTACTTTTCCTCTCCTTGTTAAACAAACTAATAAACAACGTTGTTCTCTTCTCAGCAGAGCAAACAGCAAACCTGAATGGATAGGAGCGGCTTAACTACTGCTGAACACACACAACATTTACAAAGACTTCCTGTTTAAGATGCTTTATTTGTGTTTCAACGGTACATTGTGGGCGTTTTTTTAAGGGGTTTAGGAAGAGTCCGAGTTTCCACATACCTTTGCTCTGTCAGACCATCCAAACGACTGCACAGTCACATCCAGACGTTTCAACAACATCTTCCTCCTGACTTCATACTCATTCACCAGTGCTTGGTTTATAGCTTCA
Organism: Seriola dumerili; assembly: GCF_002260705.1. Taxonomy (NCBI): domain Eukaryota; kingdom Metazoa; phylum Chordata; class Actinopteri; order Carangiformes; family Carangidae; genus Seriola; species Seriola dumerili. The sequence goes on from NW_019174920.1 coordinate 1,714,335, forward strand.
ATCTTTTCCTGGAAAAATGAGAAAACAAGCAGAAGAGAACAGTTATTCACTTACACAGTGTTCCACAGTCGTATTACACTTCATCATCTTTCAGTGTTTACCAGGTGCACAGGTCCGAGAGGCTTCTTCAGTAAAGGATCTCCTATGTGATTTGGTGGAACTCGACTTAGGGCTTCTTTCAGCTGCCAAACATGGACAAATCCAATCAATGAAACCACAGTGACAACAGCAGGCATGTGCAGAACTACATTTCCTCTGGGCTTGTACCGCACATCATTGTATTTTCATGAGAACAAACAATCCTGTGAAAAGGACACACACCGTCATGAAAGGCAATACTAAACTTATGATCACAAAAATGTGTGAGGGGTTTTCAGCTTTTGAAGGCAGTTTAAACAACCCACAGATCTGATGGTAGGAGACACATTACAGTCCACCTGCACCATATGTCTTGGGTGCTACTGTCAGGAGCTGAATGAGAATGGAAACACAGGTTTAACCTTACCGGATGCTGTTCAGTTTACCAGACCAACTGACCTTCTTCTCAATCCCACTGAAGAACTGGAACATGGTAATGTTGGCGGGTGGCTTGGACATGCCCAGCGCCACGCAGATGCCCTTCAGCTCCTGGAACACAGGGCTGCCTGACTCCTGGGCTTTCTTCTGAGGCTTGTTAACCAGGATCATCCGGGATGCCTCCAACTCAGATACCAGGAAGGCTGAGAGAAATAAATTTTGGTTAAATTCTAATTCCTGTTAAAGGATGCTGAGATTTCAGAGAGTCATACTTAAACCCTTGCTAGTGCTTTCTGGATTTAAATAAGAGCAACTTGGAGAAAAAAAAGAGAAATATGGCACAAACAGTTGATTTAAATAAAAGTAGCAAACAGAAAAGAGTTATGAAATCGAGCTGTGTTTGATAAGGCATACACACTAGCTGAAGGATCCAGCAGGTATACCAAGATACTCAACTCACAAATCAGATGATGTGATGCATCATGTCAACATGGAGCAGACTCTCAGAGGAAGGTTTCAACATCTGGTGGATCCATGACATGAGGAACTGAGGAACTACCCAGTGTTAATGTGCTGTTCCTAATAAAGTGCTCGCTGAGGGTTACTGTGAGATTATACCTCTTTTCTGGGTGTACAGGTATTTTGTGCTAGATTTACACATCTCTCTCTCGTACTTATTTGAAGTACATTTACTTTGATGATCTTGTGTAATTCCCAACACACTTCCATCCAACTTCCAGCCGAACTTGGGTCTAATCAGCCAGAATAATATCACTTTCAGAGAGTAGAACCTGGTAGACCCATGTGATACGATCCTACCATGCAGTAATAGCATTTAAAATGTGTACTGCCATCAGCCTATGAAAGTAACAAACAAATCAACCGGTCCATATGTCTTAAAGCACTTTCACTTTCAGACAGCAGAACTTTGTATGACACAGGTCAGCACAACCTGCTTTTCACCCATATTGGACCCATTCATTAGACAGCAACATCCCTCTCCTCACCGATAAACCTGAGATTTATATAGAACCATTTACCAGATATAAGTTAAGTTTCAGTTTCACTTCTCTGTCTCTTCACTGACACGCCTAGGGTTGTCACCAGAACCGATACTTCGGTACCAAATTGATGATACATGGCAAAAAGAAGGGACGGTACCCGTTTTTTCGTGGTATCAAAGGCACCAAAAATACCGACACGTGACGAGATTGATAGTCACCCTCTTAGGAAGTAACGTAAGATTGACATCCTATTGAGGGAGGCAGCTGAATGAGTGCTCGCCATGCTCGCACATCAGGTCTCATTGCGCACAAACAGGATCCCATTAACTGTATGAGCAACTTATCTCATGGCGCAAAAGTGTCTTACCTCCAAAAACATGTGGAAAAGAACATTTACACTAATTACTGCATCACTGGCAACATTTGAGTGACTCAGAACACATTTAAGCACAGTTTCTCCAGCACATGCTCTGCCTCTGCCAAAGGGAGGATGAGGAACGTCCACTACTAGGCTGCAGTCTAGCCACAATAACAAATGGAAGATGGTGACAAGTTCAGGCACACAGCTTCAGCACCTCAGCTCACCGAAAGAAAAAGCCAGAAGAGTCACATATGGAAATATTTTTCTTCCGAGGCGGATGATGAGGGGTTGATTATAGACCTGCAAAAGCTCATTTGTAAATGGTGCCTTCGCACTTTCCAAACCATAGTTGAAATGCTGTGCAATAAAAAATGTTTACAGCTTATATTTTAGCAAAGTATTGTCTACTTTAAATACTTGAAGGCTACATGCCACTGTTATTTTTGCAGTGTCAAAAGTTGTTTCATTTTATTATATCAATTATTTCCACATTTTGTCTCAGGGCACTACAGCTGAAAAGCTGTGCAATAAAGAGTTGATTGTTTATATTTCAGCATAGTACTATTTGCTTTAAATTCTTGAAGGCTACATTCCACTGTTCTTTGTTTTTTGTTTTTTGATTCGTATTTTTCAATAAAAGGAGTGAAAGAGAAAGTACATGGAATTCATTGTGGTTTATTTATTTTATCGTGGTATCGAAATAGGTCTCGAGAATCATGGAATTTCACTGGTATTGGTATCGACTACTAAATTTCTGCTATCCTGACATCCCTAGACACACCCTCTCTGTTGATCGCCAACACATGCTCGCTCGCTCTCTGTCTCTCTCTCTCTCTCTCTCTGATCTGTTTAATGACATTTAGAAGCCACCATCATTTAATTAATCACTATTCCTGGTACCAACGCCAGTTAACCAAACCTGGGCAGTGTTGAAGGAATGAGTATTATCTTTCTCAGTAGCATCTGACCTGGGTCCGACTCTGATATGGACTAGGGTTGAGGGAGGGTCGTTCGATGTGGGCTGACCTATTCAGATAGACCCCGACACTTAACCTGCATCAGTCTGAATGAGGTATCACTGACAACAGCTGTGTCACTGTTATGTGTCATATACAGAGTGAAAAAAGTAACTGCACACAGGTTGCTTATTCTATCATCTAGTGGTGACTGCCCGCCACGTCCACATCCTGTGCAGCATAGCACACAATATATGACTGTGTAACATTGTATCTCAGGTGGGTGTGGTAAAAAAATCGACATAAAGGGCAACAGACTTTAACCTTTCAGCCATCACGGGTCAACACATCAGTGCTCGTTTCATTAAAGATGCACACTCGTTAGAGATACAAAGTGCTGTTCTCTTACTGAGCAGCAGCAGACAGTCAGTCCTGTTGAGAAGCCTCTGGGTGATGTCTCCACTGGTGAGGACAGAGTAAGGACAGGCGAGCTCTGACAGCAGACCACTCATCTCCAGTTGGAAGCCCTCCGCCTCGCTTGGACCTGGGAGTGGTAGGACACACACATCAAACATGATGTCACAATACATACCAATAGTCTGGTTAGATCTCCCGAACATGCAGTCGAAGCAACACATTTATGTTGGCAACAATTTGGTAAACCTCCAACAGAAACACGCAATTCAGAATCTGTGACAACAGTGATTAAAAATGTCCATAATGTAGACTTTATTTCCTTCTACTACCAGATGAAAGCTTAGCAATCTAACCAACTGACATTATTACCAACAGAACATAAACCATAGCATGTGTCATTTAACATAAATAAGTATATATTTTATTTTCCATTTCTTTTTGACAGTGTTATCAGTCTTCAGGTGCCAAGAAAAGAAATTGATACACGTAGAATCCTTTTCTGTGCAACTCTACATGAATTTCCCCTAGGGGATGAATAAAGTATCTATCTATCTACCTTATATTCTCAGCATCTTCTCTTAACCCGTTATTAGGAGCAATTCTACTGAACAGTGATAAAATGTCTTACAGTTCGTGGCATGGACATTCTCCTCCAACTTGCAGTAGAGTCTGAGCTCTGAGACGATCCAGGCACAGAGCTTAGTAAACTCAGGAGAAGCTGCTCCTCCACTCAGAGCAGAATCCAGAGCTCCTTCCTCCAACAGAGGGCCCTGGTACCTGTAGTGACACACACACAAAAAAAAAATCAAACCACAGTCAATCTGAGCCACAACTCTTTGCCTGCTTCATTAGTTCAGCAAGGAGGTGATTATGGGGATAGATATTGGTGTGGGTAGCAAGGATATATTCCTGCCAAAGTCATGGTGTTGCTTCCCGAGAAATATTTTTACCCATCTCAAACAAACAATCTCCACATTTAACTCCACATTGTGTTACCAGTAAGATCTCTACAGAGTTGGAACATTTGTGTGTTTACTTGAGCATGAGGTGGACACCCTCACCTTCAAACTGAACTATGCATTGTTGACCAGCTGCAGCCCAGTAGTAGCAGCGGTGGAGCTGGTGATGAGCGGAAGTATTTATTTTAATGGTTTCAAACGTGATCTAAATTGTGATCGTTGCTCAGACGTGTCATTCTGTAGAACAGCTTAATCATTTTAGGTGAAGAGCCTTCCACAGCGAATGAAGACCTCCAGTCATCTTTAAAGGAGCGATTTGAAAGTTTTGCTATTGCTACATAGCTAATATTAGCATTAACAACTGTTTACTTACAAGTCTTTAAAATTAGTCAGAGAGATGTTTACTATTTAATGCCTCACTCCCTCTTCCCATGAGTGGATCAAGAGCATCAAGAGCAGAGGTCTTACTTTGTATGGGTCATTGATACGTGAACATTATTTATATATATTTTGTAAATTAGCACACAGACAGGTGAGCTGAAGAATCTCAGGTGAGCTCTGATTTCACAGACACAGACAGTTGAGCAGCAGAATCTCAGGTGAGCTCTGATGTCATAGACAAAGACCGGTGAGTCACAGGCTCTCACGTGAGCTCTGATGTCACAGACACAGACAGGTGAGCTGCAGAATCTAAGGTGAGCTCTGATGTCACACACACAGACAGGTGAGCCGCAGAATCTCCAGTGAGCTCTGATGTCACACACACAGACAGGTGGGCTGCAGCCAAGTACCAACACCAAAACCTAATTTTAAACTCTGGTCATTTAAGGAAATCCTGCTAATTTGCGCATGTACATGATCCGCCGGTTCAGGAGCCATGATTACGTGTAAGAAGTTACTAAACATTTCAGCATATTAGTAATTAACCTAGAAACACTTAATAAATTGTGCATTAATATAGACTGGGACTAACACTAGTGAGCAGACAGGAATGTGTTAGAGCTGACTGGATCATGACGGGAACATCTCTGCTGACGCAGCTAGGCTCACCACAGAAAATGACCCTGCTAACGTCGTTAACACCGACACACCCGGGTGGACACACAGCTCTGAAGCACATCCACCAGAAAGAAGCCCCGTCACCGTCCCGCTAACGTTAGTTACTACAGAAAATTAGCCAGTTAGCTAAAGCAAGCTACTCTGCGCTGGCTAACACAGGAGAGACAGATAAGGCTGATCACAGGAGAGCCGGTGTCTGAGCATGATGTTCACACCGCGTCACACACATTAAGTTTTTCAACTTACCCTAAATCTTCCAGAGAGACGAGGATGTCATTCTCCATCCCACTACGATGATGTTGTAAAACCACGTATTGTGAAAGAGGGTTTTCTCATCAGCCAGCTCAGCTGATACACGTTTTACTTCTTTTACTTCTTCTTTGGATTCATTGAATACTGTCAAATCAGCTAACGGGGCTCCACTGCCACCTACTGGACCAGGGGTGCAGAAGCAGGGAGGCTAAACCTGCTATTATGTACGTCTTCCCAAGGCTTATTTTATGTTTTACTTCCTTTGTTGGAAATAGTTCTTCCCTTCACTCCTTGTCGCACATAACTTCACACATTGGTAGGCTATCAATTGTGAGCCATATGATCATGTGGTGATATGACATGGAAGCTAATGGAAAAGGAACTAATATCTAAAATAAATTAAGAGGTCTATTCATTCAATCACCATCTAATGTAATTTCAGTAACTTTGATCACATGACACAAGAGCCGAGTGCGCCCTCAACTGGCCCAAAAACTGGAGATCTGGAAACATCACCATTACATGCAGCCTGTATGAGAGTCATGTAGTAAACAAGGCAATAAAATAAAAATGACGGTTTGTAAAACAATACATTACATAAAACACATGCAAAAGAATAATATTTTATTAGCTGTAATTACAGACATTCAGTCCCATCACTAAAAATTTGGATTAATTGTAATATTTTTTGATATGATTCTCAAAAATATATACACACAATATTATTGCTGACATAAAAATGAATTAATTGGAAATGTGATTTAGTAAAAATTTATGAAGCATTTTATAGTTTGAGAAAACTGCTTTTGTTCATGTCCCAAAACTGCAGTTTCAATGCTGACATACATAAAGAGATGAATTATTATTCAATTAAAAAACACAAGAGAAATTAGAGAATAAACTATAAAAAACAATGCAATTTTGCAATTCTATAATGTTATTCACACAATTCAGTTGCATATATCAATTATCATTCATGTAGTATTATGAGAAACACCTTTTTCATTTTACAGTCCAGAGCTAAGACATCAAAGTAGCCACAGTCTGAAAAAGGACCATGTAAAAAGGACCATATAAAAGGGTTTAATTAGGGATACTGATGGAACTGCAAGTGGACACTATCATGTTAGAATTACTTGCATAAAATAGATTTATTAGAATCTACCTGTCCTCTAATGATAATGTGTCCTGATTGTGAGTTCTTCAACAAGACTACAAGTTTACATAACATTCACCCGACTGAGTGCATGGATTTGTCATCATCGTTACCCTAACACGAGCACAGACTTGATTTCCATAAGCAGTAAGTTCCAACAGCAGTAAGTGCTGTTTGTTGGGGTAGTGTTGTTGATTCCGTTCACCCTGTTGCCTCCAAGAAGTCATTAACTTATCTGGCAACCTATTCCAGATAATTTGTTGGATTAAAAAATCCATTTTGAAACTTTTCTGTGAGTCAGTACTATTCCCCTAACTTGAGCATTGACATGACTGTTGAATCCAGTAAGTGCTACTTGTTGGGGCAGTTTTAACTGACAAAATCAACTGAATGCGAGGGGACTCATGGGAATGCAACTTGGATGACCTCAAATAAAGACACTGATGATTCTTTTGTTCATAAGTGCTTCTCTTTGGGGTTGTCCTGCTTGTGACATGTTCTGCCACGGAAACATCTGCATGGGGCTGATTGAAGAATCTCGAAATCACTTCTACAACCATGGGATTTTAAAACCTCAGTAAGATATGCACTTCAACTTTACTCACCTCCTTTAGAGAAAATAAAAAAAGTGCTTTGAAGTTGGGGTGTGATTCTTCACTAAATT
>NW_019174921.1:0-130 GCF_002260705.1 Seriola dumerili
TATTGATTAGTGCAGCTTTAAGCAAGTGTTTTAGTAGATTAAAGATTGAGTATCAATTACTGGTGTCTGTGTGTCCAGTCAACCACTCACGCTTCCTCTATGTAACTTTTTTTGCAGTATAAGGATGTCT
>NW_019174922.1:0-2362 GCF_002260705.1 Seriola dumerili
ATGAAATCCATAAAGTGAAAATAAAATACAAATATACAAACATAATAAATACAATAACATGATAAATACTAGAAATACAATAATAAGTTGCAAGCCTCAAATTCAACAAAGGATATACTACAGTAATAATACTACAGTACATTCACACATCTCTCCTCAGTCTCATGAGCACAAGCTGACATAGAGGTGCGGCTTTTATAAGCCATGTTATGATTTTAACATCTTTAGTGTAAAACTGAAATTCAATGATAATTCTGGTTTATTACAAGTTGAGTCTGTTTTTTTGTAGTTTTGCGCACCGTTCTGATCGGTTAAAATAACACTGTACGTGCCGTGTAGTTGAGTAATGAGATCTGTGAATGTGGCACAATCATAGGAACATGAGCATTCAAACAGCTTAACTTCAATTACTTGGCAGAGAAGGCAAATGGTAGTGGCTGTTTGGTAAATACAGTGCTTTCCTTTCCAATAGATCTACTACAAAAATGTCTGACATTTATTTTATAGAAGACAAATAGCTAAATGAAAAACAGTGTGAGAGAGTTCTTGTTAGAAAACATGTCTTACAAACATGTCATATTGTTGTGCATGTATGTGTTGGTCTCAGCACACACTGTGATGCTGGCGCCGCACCCTGCTAACAACCACATGTCCGTGTCAGTGCCTCTGATGAGCTAATCTAGTGGTCAGCGTGGTGACGAGCGCCCCGGCTGAGAGATGGCCTTCTTCAAGAGCTTCCAGCAGACCCTCCCATCTGTCAACATTTCCTCCATCCTGGACTCGGTCACCAGCCGCGTGGACGACTTGGCCAACGCCGTCAGCGATGTCACTTACGCTGTCAGCGACCAGCTGACTGAGCAGGTCACCACTATCATCAACAAGGTGCAAGAGGAGGAAGATGGGGAAAACAACAGCAGCGGGCAGGGGTCTGGTCAGGCTGCCACAGCACAGGAAGGAAAGGCCAGCAGCATGTGGCAAATGTCCAGAGACTCTGAAACAGGTAACACGGTTTCCAAAAACAACCAAACCGGTGATTCAGCAGAGGCAGAGTGCACTCAGAGCCAGCTGGAGTGGGAATGGAGGGACGGGTGCTGGCGAGTTAAAAAGACAGAAGCTGAGTTAGCAGAGGAAGAGAAGAGGAAGAAAGAGGAGCAGGAACTTCAGGAAAAGAGAGAGCAGAGGAGAAAAGAAAGGAGGGAGAAGCAGCTGGAGAAAGAAGCCAAATCTCAGAGAAAGAAAGAGGAATCCCAAGAGGGAGAGCGAGAGGAGGAAGCTGATGAGAAGAGAGACGACAGCAGAGGACAAGCCAGAAAGGCGAGCGACAGTGGAGACCAATCAGCTGCGCAGCACAGAAGCGATGACTGTGATGAAGCTCCTCATTCACCTGGCCCCGACACTGAAAGCAGGATATCAAAACAGAAGAAGAAAAAAGAAGAGGGAGAAGAGGAGGAAGAGAAGGAGAACAGCGCGGAGAGAGAGGGAGACGACGAGGAAGAGGCTGAGCTTTCCAGAAAGTCTTCAACAGTGAAAAAGAAAAAGTCAGACAAGAAGAAGACAAAAGGCGCAAAAGAGGATTCAAAGAAATCAGAAAAAGCCTCAGATGTGGCCAAAAAGAAGGAGAAAGGCAAGAAGAGCAAGAAGAAAAAGAAAGGCAACCAAGGTTAGAGGGTGTGCCGACTCTCTCTCACCACTACTCTTTGTATTTCTTCTTCCTCTTCTCTTGTTTTGAAACTCTTCACATCGCTGAATTTCTGAAGCATCTGCATCTCAGCTCCTGTGCTCTTTGCCTCTTCGGGGCATCACACCGTACATGTCGTGTTTTGGCGAGATAAATGTAATGTTTGAACTAAAGCGTGCGTGTGTTGTGTGCAGAGGGAGTTTTATCAGACAGCGAGGAGGACAGAGGCCCTGAGGCCGTGGCCCAGCAGGACACAACCTCTGTGTGGAGCAGCAAACGCAAAGGGTCCACTGAGCAGGGAGGATACAGCAGTGAGGCCTCCAGTGAACAAGGTGGGAACATGCTCATGTACTTTTGAAAACATCGTTAGCTATAAATGCTTGTCACTTGAAACTCACCTTTTTCATATCTTGAAATGTATTATTATTACTGAGTAATTGTTTTTTTTTTTCTCATGCTGGAAGTTTCAGGTGAATTTGGTTTTATCTAAGCTTCTCAAATGACTGATTTCCCCTTATATTTCATGCTAAAGAAGTAGGTCAACATTATGGTTCACATGGTTTCTCAATTTCTCAAAAGAGCTACAGTAGATATATCAATCTCTGTGAATGCTGTACAAATATGCATGAAAATATGAAGCTGCCACCAGCAGACAGTTAGCTTAGCTTAGCACAAAGACTGGAA
>NW_019174923.1:0-5591 GCF_002260705.1 Seriola dumerili
AACATCTATGTATAGTATGGTAGGAAAATGCCAAAAAATTTCATAGTATAGTATAGCATAAAACGTCAAAAAAACATTGTAGTATATTAACGCATAAAAGGTCATAAAAACATGATATTATGGTCAGGCATCAAAAAATAGACTATAGTCAGGAATAAAAATGCCAAAAAACATCAAAGTTTAGTGTGGCAGAAAAATGCCAAAAAACGTCATAATATAGTATGGCATAAAACATCAAAAAAAGATCATAGTATATTAAGGCATAAAAGGTCATATGAACATCATGACATGGCAAGGCATGAGACGACATAATATAATTAGGCATAAAAATATGTATAGTATGGTAGGAAAATGCCAAAAAATGTCATAGTATAGTATGGCATAAAACGTCAGAAAAAGATCATAGTATATTAAGGCATAAAAGGTCATATGAACATCATGACATGGCAAGGCATGAGACGACATAATATAATTAGGCATAAAAATGATAAAAAGCATCATAGTATATAGTATGGCATAAAAGGTTAAAAAAACATCATAGTATATTAAGGCATAAAAGGTCATATGAACATCATGACATGGCAAGGCATGAGACGACATAATAGAATTAGGCATAAAAATGATAAAAAGCATCATAGTATATAGGATGGCATAAAAGGTTAAAAAAACATCATAGAATATTAAGGCATAAAAGGTCATATGAACATCATGACATGGCAAGGCATGAGACGACATAATAGAATTAGGCATAAAAATGATAAAAAGCATCATAGTATATAGGATGGCATAAAAGGTTAAAAAAACATCATAGAATATTAAGGCATAAAAGGTCATATGAACATCATGACATGGCAAGGCATGAGACGACATAATAGAATTAGGCATAAAAATGATAAAAAGCATCATAGTATATAGGATGGCATAAAAGGTTAAAAAAACATCATAGAATATTAAGGCATAAAAGGTCATATGAACATCATGACATGGCAAGGCATGAGACGACATAATAGAATTAGGCATAAAAATGATAAAAAGCATCATAGTATATAGGATGGCATAAAAGGTTAAAAAAACATCATAGAATATTAAGGCATAAAAGGTCATATGAACATCATGACATGGCAAGGCATGAGACGACATAATAGAATTAGGCATAAAAATGATAAAAAGCATCATAGTATATAGGATGGCATAAAAGGTTAAAAAAACATCATAGAATATTAAGGCATAAAAGGTCATATGAACATCATGACATGGCAAGGCATGAGACGACATAATAGAATTAGGCATAAAAATGATAAAAAGCATCATAGTATATAGGATGGCATAAAAGGTTAAAAAAACATCATAGAATATTAAGGCATAAAAGGTCATATGAACATCATGACATGGCAAGGCATGAGACGACATAATAGAATTAGGCATAAAAATGATAAAAAGCATCATAGTATATAGGATGGCATAAAAGGTTAAAAAAACATCATAGAATATTAAGGCATAAAAGGTCATATGAACATCATGACATGGCAAGGCATGAGACGACATAATAGAATTAGGCATAAAAATGATAAAAAGCATCATAGTATATAGGATGGCATAAAAGGTTAAAAAAACATCATAGAATATTAAGGCATAAAAGGTCATATGAACATCATGACATGGCAAGGCATGAGACGACATAATAGAATTAGGCATAAAAATGATAAAAAGCATCATAGTATATAGGATGGCATAAAAGGTTAAAAAAACATCATAGAATATTAAGGCATAAAAGGTCATATGAACATCATGACATGGCAAGGCATGAGACGACATAATAGAATTAGGCATAAAAATGATAAAAAGCATCATAGTATATAGGATGGCATAAAAGGTTAAAAAAACATCATAGAATATTAAGGCATAAAAGGTCATATGAACATCATGACATGGCAAGGCATGAGACGACATAATAGAATTAGGCATAAAAATGATAAAAAGCATCATAGTATATAGGATGGCATAAAAGGTTAAAAAAACATCATAGAATATTAAGGCATAAAAGGTCATATGAACATCATGACATGGCAAGGCATGAGACGACATAATAGAATTAGGCATAAAAATGATAAAAAGCATCATAGTATATAGGATGGCATAAAAGGTTAAAAAAACATCATAGAATATTAAGGCATAAAAGGTCATATGAACATCATGACATGGCAAGGCATGAGACGACATAATAGAATTAGGCATAAAAATGATAAAAAGCATCATAGTATATAGGATGGCATAAAAGGTTAAAAAAACATCATAGAATATTAAGGCATAAAAGGTCATATGAACATCATGACATGGCAAGGCATGAGACGACATAATAGAATTAGGCATAAAAATGATAAAAAGCATCATAGTATATAGGATGGCATAAAAGGTTAAAAAAACATCATAGAATATTAAGGCATAAAAGGTCATATGAACATCATGACATGGCAAGGCATGAGACGACATAATAGAATTAGGCATAAAAATGATAAAAAGCATCATAGTATATAGGATGGCATAAAAGGTTAAAAAAACATCATAGAATATTAAGGCATAAAAGGTCATATGAACATCATGACATGGCAAGGCATGAGACGACATAATAGAATTAGGCATAAAAATGATAAAAAGCATCATAGTATATAGGATGGCATAAAAGGTTAAAAAAACATCATAGAATATTAAGGCATAAAAGGTCATATGAACATCATGACATGGCAAGGCATGAGACGACATAATAGAATTAGGCATAAAAATGATAAAAAGCATCATAGTATATAGGATGGCATAAAAGGTTAAAAAAACATCATAGAATATTAAGGCATAAAAGGTCATATGAACATCATGACATGGCAAGGCATGAGACGACATAATAGAATTAGGCATAAAAATGATAAAAAGCATCATAGTATATAGGATGGCATAAAAGGTTAAAAAAACATCATAGAATATTAAGGCATAAAAGGTCATATGAACATCATGACATGGCAAGGCATGAGACGACATAATAGAATTAGGCATAAAAATGATAAAAAGCATCATAGTATATAGGATGGCATAAAAGGTTAAAAAAACATCATAGAATATTAAGGCATAAAAGGTCATATGAACATCATGACATGGCAAGGCATGAGACGACATAATAGAATTAGGCATAAAAATGATAAAAAGCATCATAGTATATAGGATGGCATAAAAGGTTAAAAAAACATCATAGAATATTAAGGCATAAAAGGTCATATGAACATCATGACATGGCAAGGCATGAGACGACATAATAGAATTAGGCATAAAAATGATAAAAAGCATCATAGTATATAGGATGGCATAAAAGGTTAAAAAAACATCATAGAATATTAAGGCATAAAAGGTCATATGAACATCATGACATGGCAAGGCATGAGACGACATAATAGAATTAGGCATAAAAATGATAAAAAGCATCATAGTATATAGGATGGCATAAAAGGTTAAAAAAACATCATAGAATATTAAGGCATAAAAGGTCATATGAACATCATGACATGGCAAGGCATGAGACGACATAATAGAATTAGGCATAAAAATGATAAAAAGCATCATAGTATATAGGATGGCATAAAAGGTTAAAAAAACATCATAGAATATTAAGGCATAAAAGGTCATATGAACATCATGACATGGCAAGGCATGAGACGACATAATAGAATTAGGCATAAAAATGATAAAAAGCATCATAGTATATAGGATGGCATAAAAGGTTAAAAAAACATCATAGAATATTAAGGCATAAAAGGTCATATGAACATCATGACATGGCAAGGCATGAGACGACATAATAGAATTAGGCATAAAAATGATAAAAAGCATCATAGTATATAGGATGGCATAAAAGGTTAAAAAAACATCATAGTATAGTATGGCATGAAACATCAAAAGAACTTCGTAGTATATTAAGACATAAAAGGTCATAAAAGAATCATAGTATGGTCAGGCATTAAAGAAAGTAAAGTATATTAAGGCATAAATATTCCAAAAAAGATCAAAGTATAGTATGGCAGAAAAATTCCAAAAAACGTCATAGTATAGTATGGCATAAAACGTCAAAAAAACATCATAATATATTAAGACATAAAAGGTCATATGAACATCATGACATGGCAAGGCATGAGACGAAATAATATAATTAGGCATAATAATGTCAAAAAGCGTCATAGTATACAATGGCATAAAAGATCAGAAAAAGGTCATAGTATAGTATGGCATAAAAAATCAAAAAAAAAATCGTAGTATATTAAAACATAAAAGGTCATAAAAACATTATATTATGGTCAGGCATCAAATAACGTAGTACAGTAAGGCATAAAAATGCCAAAAAACATCTATGTATAATATGGTAGGAAAATGCCAAAAAACATCATAGTATAGTATGGCATAAAACGTCAAAAAAACTTCATAGTATATTAAGGCATAAAAGGTCATATGAACATCATGACATGGCAAGGCATGATACGAAATAATATAATTAGGCATAAAAATGAAAAAAAGCATCATAGTATATAGTATGGCATAAACGGTTAAAAAAACATCATAGTATTTTAAGGCATAAAAGGTCATAAAAACATCATATTATGGTCAGGCATCAAAAAATAGAGTATAGTAAGGAATAAAAATGCCAAAAAACATCAAAGTTTAGTGTGGCAGAAAAATGCCAAAAAACGTCATAGTATAGTATGGCATAAAACATCAAAAAAACATCATTGTATATTAAGGCATAAAAGGTCATAAAAACATCATATTATGGTCAGGCATCAAATAACATAGTACAGTAAGGCATAAAAATGCCAAAAAACATCTATGTATAGTATGGTAGGAAAATGCCAAAAAATGTCATAGTATAGTATGGCATAAAACGTCAAAAAAACTTCATAGTATATTAAGGCATAAAAGGTCATATGAACATCATGACATGGCAAGGCATGAGACGAAATAATATAATTAAGCATAAAAATGCCAAAAAAGCATCATGTTATAGTCTGGCATAAAACATAAGAAAAAACGGTCATAGTATAGTATGGCATGAAACATCAAAAGAACATCGTAGTATATTAAGACATAAAAGGTCATAAAAAAATCATAGTATGGTCAGGCATTAAAGAAAGTAAAGTATATTAAGGCATAAATATTCCAAAAAAGATCAAAGTATAGTATGGCAGAAAAATGCCAAAAAAACGTCACAGTATGGCATAAAACGTCAGAAATAGGTCATAGTATAGTATGGCATAAAACGTCAAAAAAACATCATCGTATATTAAGGCATAAAAGGTCATATGAACATCATGACATGGCAAGGCATGAGACGAAATAATATAATTAGGCATAAAAATGAAAAAAAGCATCATAGTATATAGTATGGCATAAACGGTTAAAAAAACATCATAGTATATTAAGGCATAAAAGGTCATAAAAACATCATATTATGGTCAGGCATCAAATAACATAGTACAGTAAGGCATAAAAATGCCAAAAAACATCTATGTATAGTATGGTAGGAAAATGCCAAAAAATGTCATAGTATAGTATGGCAT
>NW_019174923.1:5633-219406 GCF_002260705.1 Seriola dumerili
GTCATAGTATAGTATGGCATAAAACATCAAAAAAACATCGTAGTATATTAAAGCATAAAAGGTCATAAAAACATGATATTATGGTCAGGCATCAAAAAATGGAGTATAGTAAGGAATAAAAATGCCAAAAAACATCAAAGTTCAGTGTGGCAGAAAAATGCCAAAAAACGTCATAGTATAGTATGGCATAAAACGTCAAAAAAACATCATCATATATTAAGGCATAAAAGGTCATAAAAACGTCATATTATGGCCAGGCATCAAATAACATAGTACAGTAAGGCATAAAAATGCCAAAAAACATCTACGTATAGTATGGTAGGAAAATGCCAAAAATGTCATAGTATAGTATGGCATAAAACGTCAAAAAAACTTCATAGTATATTAAGACATAAAAGGTCATATGAACATCATGACATGGCAAGGCATGAGACGAAATAATATAATTAGACATCAAAGTGACAAAAAGCGTCATAGTATAGTATGGCATAAAACATCAGAAAAACATTGTAGTATATTAAAGCATAAAAGGTCATAAAAACATCATATGATGGTCAGGCATTAAAAAATAGTGTATAGTAAGGAATAAAAATGCCAAAAAACATCAAAGTTTAGTGTGGCAGAAAAATGCCAAAAAACATCATAGTATAGTATGGCATAAAACGTCAAAAAAACATCATATTATATTAAGGCAGAAAAGGTCATATGAACATCATAACATGGCAAGGCATGAGACGAAATAATATAATTAGGCATAAAAATGCCAAAAAGCGTCATAGTATAGTATGGCATAAAAGGTTGNATAATTAGGCATAAAAATTCCAAAAAGCGTCATAGTATAGTATGGCATAAAAGGTTGAAAAAACATCATGGTATATTAAGGCATAAAAGGTCATAAAAACGTCAAAGTATGGTCAGGCATCAGAAAAATATAGTATAGTAAGGCATAAAAATGGCCAAAAAAAATCTAAGTAGAGTATGATAGAAAAATGCCAAAAAACATCATAGTATAATATGGCATAAAACGTGAAAAAAAAACATCATAGTATATTAAGGCAGAAAAGGTCATAAAGACGTCCTGGTATTGTCAGGCATCAAATAACATAGTACAGTATGGCATAAAAATGCCAAAAAACATCTACATATAGTATGACAGGAAAATGCCAAAAAACGTCATAGTATAGTATGGCATAAAACGTCAGAAAAAGGTCATAGTATATTAATACATAAAAGGTCATATGAACATCATGACATGGCAGTGCATGAGACGAAATAATATAATTAGGCATAAAAATGACAAAAAGCGTCATAGTATAGTATGGCATAAAAGGTTGAAAAAACATCATGGTATATTAAGGCATAAAAGGTCATAAAAACGTCAAAGTATGGTCAGGCATCAGAAAAATATAGTATAGTAAGGCATAAAAATTGCCAAAAAAAATCTAAGTAGAGTATGATAGAAAAATGCCAAAAAACATCATAGTATAATATGGCATAAAACGTGAAAAAAAAACATCATAGTATATTAAGGCAGAAAAGGTCATAAAGACGTCCTGGTATTGTCAGGCATCAAATAACATAGTACAGTATGGCATAAAAATGCCAAAAAACATCTACATATAGTATGGCAGGAAAATGCCAAAAAACGTCATAGTATAGTATGGCATAAAACGTCAGAAAAAGGTCATAGTATAGTATGGCATAAAACATCAAAAAAACATCATAGTATATTAAAGCATAAAAGGTCATAAAAACATGATATTATGGTCAGGCATCAAAAAATACAATACAAAACATCATAGTATAGTAAGGCCTAATAAAATAAAATAAAAAAGTCATAGTATAGTATGGCATGAAAATATCATAGTACAGTAAGGCAAAAAAAACCCCATCAAAACAACATAGTATTTTATAAGGCATAAAAAGTAGGTAAAACGTCATAGTATAATAAGGCATATAAAATCATAAAAACGACATAGTATAATAAGGCCTATAAAGTCATAAAAATTTCATAGTATACTATGGCATAAAGTCTTAAAAACATCCTAGTATCGTAAGGTATAAAAAAGGTAATTGTATATTAAGGCATAAAAATGTAGTATTATAATAAAAAATAAAAAAAATGTCAAAAAACGTCTTATTATTCTAAGGCATAAAAATGTCAAAAATGTCACAATATAGTGTGGAAAGAAAATGTCAAAATGCCATAGTGAGTTAAAAAAACCTCAAAAAACATTATGACACAAACATTTCAAAACACATGATAGTATCTTTGTAACACACAGTTCACAGGCAGTATATACAAAGTCCACCAAGAAAGCCGCAAGGCATGGTATTCAAATCCTTGACCTTCAACTTCTGAGGCAACAGCTCTAACCATTGGTCCTCCAAGCTACTTTATCAATGAGTCAAGGTAGTGAGAGTCTTAAAAGCATCACAACACATCATAGTTTAGTGAGGCATACAAATGTCAAAAAAAGGTCACAGTATAGTAAGACATAAAAATGTCATAGTATACTAGCATAAATATGTCGAAAACTGTCACAGTCATAGTGTAATTAGGCATAAAAAATCATAAAAAACGAAATAGTATAGTAAGGCATAAAAAGTCATAAAAATGTCATAGAATACTAAGGCATAAAACATCATAAAAACGTCATAGTGTAGTAAGGAGTAAAAACGTCATAGTGTCATAAGGTATAAAAAATGTCATAGCATACTAAGGCTTGCCAATTAACTTGCCAATTAACCTAATGTGGAAGCCAGAGTACCCAGAGAGAACCCTCGCAGGCATAGCGAGAACATGAAAATTCCACATCCAAAGTTCCCAGTCATGGGATTCTAACCGAGAATTTTCTCACAGTGAGGCAAGAGTTCTACCCACTGCTTCACCGTGCCACCCCATAAATAAGTTATTGTAAAGTAAGACATAAAAAATCATAGTATATTAAAGGCATAAAAAGGTCACAATGGGGTATAAAAGAAGTTACAGTATTCATGATGTCATTTTCATGGGATTTTTCGACAGAAATTCAACTCATACTTCGATATAGCCACTATTTTATGTTTACTCCTGCTAGCAACCTGACTGCTAGCCTACAGAAGCCAGGGTTAGCTTGCTAATTAACGCTAGTTAACATGGTTAAATAACATCAGTTGACATTTTTCTGGTGACGTTAGGTACATGACATGAGCCTTCAGATAGCCACCGTCCTTTCAGTCAATCAGATGCTAGAAGGCCTAAATCGGTTGTCTTGGAGACGCAGCCTCTTTGAAGGCACATTGGAATGATCTAATATGACTTCACTCCAAACATAGTGTGAACGAATTCACTGATATATTGGTGGGGACAATTCTGTCCTCCCTAAATATTGGTAGGGACATTATCCCTACCATCCATATGCAAACCTATGCCCTTGGAAAAAATTAAACCACTATGTGTAGAATTTTTATGTGATTGCATTTTTCAAATTATTCGATTATTAAATGAGACAATCCTATGTCTATGAGTTGCTTTCAAACCCTGGATCAAATCCAGTGAGGAAGTGAATCAGAGGAGAATGCAGTGTCTTTTTGATGCTAACACAAGGGGGCACCAAAGCAGAAAATTTTAAAATCCTATAGTCATCCTAATAATCAGACTCAGCTGCAATTTTGTTTAACTTCATTCACCTAGCATGGTGTCATTTTCAGCTTAGCTGACATATATATCTATATTTAGAGGATTTATTTTGTTTTGCTATTGACATAAAAAGCTGTGGTAGGGGTTTATAGACACAGTTAACTGAGTATACTTCATGAGTATGACATCCCCACTTTTCATCCTGCCATCAGGGGCAATCATTGGGGCACAACATCAATCCAAATTGAGGTACACCTACAAGCAGTGATTCAGAGGTCTGGATCCAGACTTAAAAAACAATCTAGATTCACCAAATTATCAATTTGTTGAGCTTTCACTGTGCAATATGTGTATATGTGTATGTGAATATGATGAAAAATGCCGAGTAAGCATCAGTCTACCTCTACCTGTTTGGGCAGATGATGTGTCCATCTGCACCAGATTTCTTTCACTTTAAAGACATGCTAAACACACATTATTGCATGTTAAAGCAGTGTTTGTCCCTAATGAAAAACACAATCAGAATCTAAAAAAACTAAATACAGTTAATTAATGAAATCTGTGAGTTATTTACATGCTTGGTCTATCATCATACAATATTTGATTGTATTTTTACAACATTATTGTAGCCACACAACACACGATATACTCTGTCGTGAAAATAAAATGCTTATATTACACTAAACACGTCACGTGACAGGAAAATATTTGTCCTGCACTATTCAATCCTGAAAGGTAGTCAGATGTATTTACTCCTGTAATGCTGATAGGTGTCCTGGCATTGATTTGGGCTGCTAGTTTGAAGAGTAGAACCTCAGATAAAATATGTAGATTATCATTCTCAGTGGTATTCAGTTCCATAGGCAGACAATCTGTCAGCTGAAAAGCAGTGAAAGAGCGAATACAGACATGACTGATCCATATTCCTCTCCACTGTGTGTCTATATTATGCATGCAGAGTCCAATATTTAACCATACCAGAAAAAAGCTGAAATGTGCTGAGATATGCAAAAACTGCAGTGCAGCTTGTAATATTTGTGGTATGATTTATTTCAATAGATATCTTTAGAGGAGAGACACGAGGGGGGAAGAAACTGCAGTTTTTTATGCAAAGAAAAATGGCAGCATAGAGGAGATTTTCTTATCTTTCATCATTTTGCCGCCACTTCTTAGCCATCCGTAGTGCTGTTAGTGGACCGAGCATGTTATGATGTATTATTCAAAGTCACCTTACATTTTGCTGTTTATAGAAGCTGATTCAGTTTGACACAGTTGTGCTATCGGTGACAGAACTTTGTCAATACATCACTGGAAAGTTGGCAGCAAATGATTTAGTCTCAAGAGATGTTTCCTGGTCCTTTTTTTCTACTGTTGATAATTTCTGGCAAGTTCCCAGACATGAAGTGTTCAATTTGCTCAGGAGAAACCTTGTAATTTATGTTAGAACAGAGAAAATCTTTAATTTTATCCAATAAAAGGATCAATCGAGGTCAGCAAGTACTTGGCAAAGACTGCCAACTGAAAAAACATTATTTGGCAGTAAGCTCTTGAAGGATAAGGCTGACATTATTGTGTATTTTTCATTCATGTCTCACAAATAGCATGAAAAGACCAAAGCCAATAATGTGTTAGCCAACTCTCAATACCTTTTGACTTCTCTGCCATGTCTGTTCCCCAACTCCAATGAGTTCTGCTGTAGAAGAGCCTCATATATATAGTTTCATGTCTGAAAAGGGAAAAGTAATTTCCTAAAATAGCTGGGTACTGTAGTTTTTTTAGCAAATGTTACTTTCCAGAGAGAAGATGGCACTTGTTGGGGACTATATTCACCTGTGGATTAATATACATTTGGTGTACTTTTGAGTTTTCAGGAGTGTGTGGGACTGAAAAACTGCAGGGACCCTGTTCATCACAATGGAGAAACATGTCAGTCATTGCAACAGTGTGTCTTACTGCTAGTCAGAATTTTGTGTGTTGAACTGTGTTTTTTATGTTTTATTTAACCCTTAAAGTGTATTCCTCTAAATGTATGTACCCCTCATAGGTCATGGAGCGATAAACTAGTTTTATGGTGTTTAGATGCTCATGAATCTGAGTTCCTATGTGGATGTATCTATCTTATACTATCTTTCTGTGAGAGAGTTAAGGGTTTCCAGATGTTTCTGCCATGTCTAGAATTATAACTACTTTGAGAATGTATGTGTACTAAGACTTCTTACCAAAGCTATAAAAGCTTTGAGGTTTCATTGTTCTTGGTCAGTTTCTGTGAATGCATGGTCGTGAAGTCGTTGAGCCAAGCCTGTATTAAAGTTCCTCAACTGAGAGCTATTGTCTCCCGTCTCTGGTTGATTCTGCCTGATCTGAGAAACTTCATCTTCATCGTCTCCTACAAGATTTTCACATATGAAAACAAAGGCATGACACAGGAAATTGTCAATTTATAATGCAACATATGCATAAGACAAAGGAAACATGGTTGAACGAGGAAAAAAAACACCAGTTTTCCATTCATGGCAAGGATCTAGTGTACATGTATCAGGATCTTTAGAATGAGGTCAATCATGAAGTCAGTTTATATCAACAGACTCTTTGAAGGTTACCCTGAGTATTTCATGTAGGGCAGGGAAAGTGCCCGGCTTTATTTCCTGAGCTGAGTGGCAGATACAGTACAATGCTTCATTGCGCTCAAAGCACTTTACTCTGGGCCCAAGCATGTGGCCTTGATTTAGGTGAATGATCACATCCCATTTATATTCAAGCAATCAGCCTTCGCTCACAGAGACACATGCGCACACACAATCGTCCTGACTCTCTCACTCTTTCTCTCTCCTCTGCTCGCTCAGCCAGCAATGCTCATTACACAGCTGAGACGAGTGAGAGAAAGGAAAGCAGAGACAGAGAGACCCCAGACACAGGGGAGATCTACTCCCACACCAGGCTGTTCACTCCACGCCAGCAGTCAGAGAGTCAGTGATCCTGGCAGCAGCTGCATGGTGCTGGCTCACCCTGCTCCCTCTCCACTCTGCCAGGGAGGTCTGGAATGAGAGGCCTCCAGGCTCCAGACTTTAGGGTCCCCCCCAGCCCCGTGCTCATGCAGTGCACTCGTTTGACGTCAAAACCCAACGTCGACTAATTGACATTGTGACGTTTAGCAGATGTTGGGTTTTGCTCACAACTAGACTGTTTGTATTTTATGTGTCAAGATGGTGTTGACATGAGACGTTTTGAAGATGGTGGATTTCAGTTACTTAACAACACAACATAAAACCAACAAAATATCAATATCAGCTGTCATCAGTATTCTATGTCAAATTAACTTTGGCATTAGACATAGTCTTGACATTGAATTTTGGTCTCCTGATGTCACAACCTACATTCAACCAAATATCAACATCTAACGACGCTGGTGGCCAGCTGTGTGTATGCAGGTATAGTAATGAAGCCACAGAGAATTACCACTTGACTCTGCTCTTCCCCTCAGTTCCACAAAGAAAATACAACACATATTGTACAAAAGGTACACTACCTATTGTATGCAGACCGGTTGTACTGGCTAAGAAGTCTAAGACCAAAACAGAAGTAAAATTGCATTCATTCGGTGGACACAAACATGACTGAATGAATGCTAATGTTGGTCCTTGTACAACTGTTTGATACCATCACTATTGCACCCATGACACGGCATTAGCTTTGAGCACAAAAGTTCAGTCTTGACCTTGGAACAGTTGTTTCTCAGTTGACCTTGACTTCATTCTTTTACATGAAAATTAACGTTCATTTTAGAATTATGTTTCTGGCCACTGTTTGAATTCAATGTCCAATATTACCTCGGTCATGAAATCAAAACAACGAGCTAAAAGAGGCTAAAAAGCTCAGTAGTGCTGCAGAGGTAGGGGAGCAGTCTCATGTGATTCAGCACTACAATAGTCTTTTGATATATCATACAGACAATAATAATTTAGTGGAGCTTAGTAAGAAAATGGTGGTGTTATTTTCTCCCCTGTACACACATACAGCAGGAGGCACAGGAAAGAGATGATACAGTATAGTGAAATCCATCATAACACTCTCTTGTACTCATCAACACTTTAACTAAAATAGTCTCAACAAAAAAAAACAGTAAGCTTCACAGAGACAGGGTTCATTGCAGGACTGCTGTATTGAATTGTATTACACTGTGCAGATGTTCATGACAGAGATCGTAGGTAGGTGCAGATGTTAGAGTCACATGGTTTTACATTACAGATGTTGAAAAACATGGCCGTGAAGCAGCTTTTGGACAGCGTCTAGTTTTAACACGGGTAAGGAGGGCAGGCACAATGTCAGAGCAGCTCTGTTGGAAAACCACAGGAATTAAAAGCTTCTGTGCTTCTGCAGAGTCTGTGCTGTAATTATTACTTCTTCTTTTTTTTGATAGCAGCAGGATCAGAACCCATTTTTTTTTGTTTCTCTTCTTTTGGCGAAACTCGCTCCAGTTCCTGCAGCTGTCTCTCAAGATACACACTTCACTCACATACACAGGATTATTATAGGGAGCTGTAAGCATGGAGGATTATGTGAACATCTTAATTAGACTATTGCTTTGCTTGCAGTGTTGATAATAGCCATTATTATGTGTATGTAATTGTAGCCAGTGATCAATTAAATAATGCATCACACAACATAGAATTACACATAACATTCTGCATTTATTTGGAAATTATGATTCTTCCAATCATAGGTTTGTTACACTGATATCATTTACATCACATCAGATAGGATTATGGCTGCAACACATGATGCACAACGTTTTCAACTATTGCACAAATTAAAGCCAGAGGGATGACAGAGGGGGGAGTGACAGGTTGGGATGGAGGGATGGGCTGAGATGAGACGACAAGACTTGCAAGGGAGGCTTCATATTGCCTCAGGGTCTTAACTAACCATCAATCTGTGCTTGTCCACAGTGACATACAAACACAAACATAACAGCCCATACCTGAAAACAGAAGCCGTGGTGTTAATAATAAATGACGTACTAAATGAACAATGACTCAATGTATCAATATGTGATATGGTTTTCTCTGTGAGCAAAACATTTCTTTCTCTTATAGAAATTGTGATTCTACCTCTTATAACATTATGCTCCATTCATGTCATGTAAGAAGAGGACGAAGAAGAGCATCTTGTTGATGCAGCTACAGAAGGGTTTAGCCATTTAATTTAACACTCAACATGGAGACGGTTAAGGTCATTTGTTGTTGACAAACTAGATTAAAATCAGCTGCGAGAGATAGCAGTCAGTTTCAATGAGCGGATGTGATTGCATTAACTGATTATTTTGATTCTTATTGCCTTGGATGGCTGTCGTCAATGAGACACGGAATGACCCCCATCTGCAAAATTGTAAGTGCACGTATACAAATGAAGGATAAAGACAGATAAGCACGGGTTGAGCGTGCTGCAGAGAGACAGATATTGCGCACAAGCACCACCGGAGCTTTTGTGTTCATCTGTGAAAACACTCCATTTCACATGGGTAATGTTAAATCCATCATGCTGCGAGAAAAAACACCAAACATATATAGGGAATATATATCTTCCACACATTTTGGCTCCTGCAGTGTTCCCGCTGTGGCTCATACAGGCATGCTAGAGATGCCAGGACCCCCACAGTGGATAGATGGGAGCAAATGACATCTCCTGTCAACACTGTAACTCATGTCACAGTGTCAGTAAAGGATGTCAACAGCGATACTACAGTCTCGGGGCAGACACTGATGAGTGTAACTGAAATTGCAAAATATTGTAAAGTGTTTTCTCACTCTCTGCAATCCCTAACAACCAGCAGCGCTGTTACTTTTGCACACCCAGATAAAGCTATAAAGAGTCATTTTTTTCACTCCTATGCAGGAGCCCTCTAAAATGGAAATAAGACTCATTTTGAGAATTTATGTGTGTTATTCTTTTGGCCCTGGAAAGTTCATGTGGGGTTTTGGAAAAACTTTCCTCCAAAGCTTCAAAACCAGAGTGCTGAAACTCTAATCTGCATTGTCACATCGATGTACAGCCTGGAGCTGCTCCATTAACTATGATAACAGGGAGGAACTAACTCTTTTCTCTTGTTTCTGTCTATGGCAGACAGCATTCACTGTTCACTAATACAGGCTGAACTCTCCTAGGGCAACAAGATGACATATTTCAAACCTCAATGCAGTGGTTCTTTTCTTTGTATTTCCACCACCTCCAAGGCTTTCACACTTTCGCAATGGAATTTTTTTATTTTTAAGCACAAGGCTGAGATTTCCAGGAAAAAAAAAAAAAAAGAAAGAAATTTCTTGTTCACGCTTGAATTTTTTGAGCGTGATTTTTTAATGAGCATGATTCAAAGTAAACTTTTCCTACCCAGTGAGCCTCGCTGGGAGCTTCCACAAGAAAATCTGGTATCTAATCTTTATTGAAATTTTCTGTCCCAATGACTCCTTAGAGAGAATGACTCAGCAGTGGCAACCTTTTTCTCAACTCTTTCTTATGGCAACCATCAGTCCATAGGCACAAGGCATTAGTCAAAACTAGCTATTAATTTTCCAGGGAGAATTTATGTTTTAATATTAATTGCAAGGGAAACCAAAAATCCTCTGTCTTCAATCAGAGCAGCCAGTTTAAACATACTCTATGTGTCTGGCATCTTTCTCCATCCCGACACTTCCATCCCTTCTGCTTTATCTCCTCTTCCCCCTAAATCTATCTCTCCTGGCTTAATATGCTGTTTCCTCTCTCTTTCCCTCCTCCTGTCTCTCTTTCTTATCTTCTTCTGTCTCTTCCCCCATTTTTCCTTTACCTCTGCCTCTCCAGTCTATCTCTCCCTCAATCCCTCCCTCTTTTAGTCTTAAGCAAAAATCCTTGCTCCCATCTTATCTCCAGCTTCCATGTAGCGACGCCAACCATGACCAAAAAACAGTAAGGACTTACATGTCCTTGGCTGGTTGCCATCTTCTCTGCCTCTCTCCTTCCCCATGGCTTCGACAGGGTCATGTATCTGCCTGCCAGCAAGCAGAGAGGGAGGGAAGAAAACAGGCCAACGGTCTGCTTTACTTTGCCTTGAGTTGGCAGATTAGCACCTTCAGCACCTTATCTCTACAGGAGTAGACTTAGCTATCACTATGTATGTGTCTGTATACAGCGTGTGAAGATTAGTATAGAAAAAGACAACTCAAATTTTTGAGTGACTTGAGGACAGATTCCAAGAAAAAGTATTTTAAGTATTCTTTAAAATGACATTAAAACTTTATAAGAAAGACACTGAGAGCGACTTTACCTCAGAATAGGTTTGAATTCAAAGCTAAGAGAATAGGCAGGGCTTTGCAGTGCTTTGAGATAAATAAGGCCTACTAATGGGAGCTTATTTCAGGGCTGCAGCTCACTCTTTCATCCCTGAGCGCAGTGTAGCTGTGGTGTTTCTGGTTTAATGGCAGCGTGCTGGGCAGGTGATGTCTACTGTTTACTGTTTACAATGTGTGTGCTCTGAAAGACGTCACAGCATGGAAAAGGGATAAAGCCGGAGACAATTAATACCTGCATGTACCTTCTTCCATTGCCAACAAAAGCGCAATGTATTGGGTCTTAGTGGGTTTTCTGACCAGTGGAAAAGGAGCTATACTAATGTTTACTGATTAGCCAAGTACAGCTGAGGCTGATGAGAACGGCATTAGTTTTAAGAGTGTTTGGTCATAAACCAAAGGATTTGACAGATTTTTTTTTGACCCGATGATGATGTTAGATAAAAAGTCAGTAGGAATCATCCCCAAATTTCATGGCAATCTGTTCAATAGCTGCTGAGATATTTCACTCAAAAATACACATTTCAACCTCATGGTAGTGGAAGAGAAAAAGTAAGGGGGTCAAGCCATTGAGTAGTACCAAAATTTCCATCCTTAAAGGCTAAATTCACCCAAATGGTTAAAACTGAAAGTAAATTGAAAGAAATAAATTAAAAAACAACAGCCAACCTTTTGTACGCCTGTATGTTTTAATTTACTGGTGGTTTAGATGACAACATTACCTTAACTTACAAGTAATTGGCTAGCAGAAGCCACGCTTAGAACAGTTTGTGCTTCGATAAAAGTCATTTAATGGTCACATATTTTACACTTCTCTGGTGTTTTGATTTCCACAAGGAGATATGTTTGTAGCTTTAAGCAGCAAAGACCATCTCAATATTGTTTTACCACAGGTAATAGATTGTAGCCTACAATTGTAGCTTGGTAAAACTCAAGGGTTCATGCAAATGGTGATGGTCAGTCAGTACTGAAATTAGCCAAACAAATGGTCAAACTCGGACTAAAATGCTCTGCTATTTCAGAAAAAAATTTACTTTAGACACTGGCTTTTCATATCACTATCCTTGGGAAGGCTGTGTTATGATATATTGGCCTCTTGACATCCAACAGCTATGCAGCATTTCCTCAACATTCTTTGCACTTTATAGTCAGTGACGGAATGACTGCATGGTGTGTTGTGGTTAATAAAGTTAAAACAACATAGGTGTGTCCAGGTGGGAAGTGCTGGGGTCATGGCTAAGGGCGGTGACTATATAGTTGTGACATCACAAATTTTCGAAAGTCCTGACAGCTCATTTTAAGGCAAGATTTCTGAATACATACTGTGTGAATATTTTGATACTTTCACAGAATTTATATAGCATCTAGATTTATGTAGCACTCGGCCTAGACCCAAATCTCACTGTCTACAACATGTGACCTTTTTTCACTGCCCTGAAAGATGGAACTAGATGTGGTGAATTTGAGTCAGTCACAAACCAAAAACTTGGTTCTCATTAGAATTGACATACTTCTTATTTTAGGATTTTCTTCCAAATCAGCCAGTTAGAAGCTACTGTAAGCTTTTAAGAATTTCACCTTAAAAATAAGATTAAATCCGAGCAGGACTAAAAGCTAACACAAAGCCTCTTAGCTCTGACGATGTTCTACTAAGGTAGAAAACTTGTTAATAGAGAGGAGGATTCTTACGGAGCTTTAGAGTTTTTTAAGCAAATGCCTTCGGGAAAGAAGAGACGACAGAAAGTACTCCCAACTCTTAACAACAGGGAGTTAGAAATGTCATTTGAGATTTGTTTGGGTTGCTTATTCACTGTAGTATTCCTATCTTGTCATGAATGTTTTTTCAGCCTCAGTATCACCTGATGTGTGCAAATTGCAGGCAAACAAATCCGTATTAATGGATACACGGTGCAGCGCAGCTGTTGTGTTGTGCGGGTCACTGATGGGACACATTTGCATCATTGCTAGTCTGCGTTTTACTTAACAACCCTGTGTATGTAGCCTTTTCACTATGCGTGTGAGCCATGTTCACTATGTTACATACTGTTTATATATTTAATCATTCTAAATTTTTGATAAAGAAGGATTTTCATTAGTAAAAGAGTCACAAAACCACAATTCAATACAGGCTAAATTGTGTTATAATGGATTCCTGTGAGCATTTTTGAATGACTGAAGGAGGCACGCTGTGATTTCTTGATCAGTCAACAACAGAGTCTGAAAAAGAACAAAATACCTCCTCACTTAGATAAAGGTTTTTGCCTCTACCTCGCTTCATGAGTCTCTCTTAGATCTCTCCTAAATCACTCCTATGCTGAGCCTACCTTGTTTCAAGCAAGTATTCTCACATAGTGTTTATGGAAATCGCCCCAAAAATCCTAAACATATTCATAATAGCAAGAAACATTCCTCACGTTGTGTGTGCAAGGCGTCATAAATCACTGCATATGCCCTGAAGATCCATGCCGAGCCATGATGATCGATAAATGTATTTACCATGGATGCTGAGTGACTCATGAATTTAACATAGATATAAAGTCTCTTTCCAAAGTCAATATGTCATCATGAATAATTCTTTGCATGTGAAATCTCTCTCACAAGAAAAAAAAAAAATGAATGGAGAGAGAAAACTGAATCATTATCACGTTGGACTCTGGGAACATACTGGATTATATATTGACAGATATCCATTCCAGTCGAGAGACAGATATAGTGTTAGAGAATCATGTCTGTCAGTTATTGGTGAAATAATGCAGTCTGCAGACGCTGCCTATCAGTGCTGAGACGCAAGGCAAACAAATGTGTCTGACTCGGCAGCACTGGGTACTGCAACACACGGCCAATACCTTTTTCCTGTGTGTTTGTATCAGAACATAATTATGACACCCACGCTGTGACATTATTGCAACCCGACTTTCTATTCTACCCAAACATTGTGCGCCTCAGCATAATAAATAATAAACAAAACTGGGAGAAAAAAAAGAGAGAGAGAGAGACGTAGAAAAGCCAAACCATATTTGCACTGGAAATGATGAATAATTGAATCTGGGAGGCATACACACAGATGCAGACACAGACGTGCTTGCATGTGCACACATTCACATGCTACACAGACACACACATATGCACACATGGGGGGTAGGGGGTGGGGGTGGGGGGGTAGTCCACTGGGTCTCCAGTGCCATCTAGAGTTGCTTTGTGGAAATGTGCATAAAAAATGCTAATATTAGGATTGTGATTTTAGAAGTTTTTGTAGTCATGGTGGCTCAAAGCTAGAGACAAGGAGTTTGGATGTCAGCATGCACTGAGTTCATGTTTTTTCCTGCCACTGTTCAAAGATGCTATTGCCATTAAGCGACAAGCACTCACATGATGAATATGAGTGATTGTCAGTCATCTCTTCCAGCCTTCCAATCAATGACGCTGCAGCTCTTTATGACCCTGAAAAGAAAGAGGCAGATGCAGAAAAGTAAACAGTTGAATATCTCTTTTGCGTTAGATGTGATTAGAGTGAGCGCTCAAGCCTTTTTGCTCACACTCTGCTGTGGCCCTGCAAGCAGCAAAGAGTGAGCTGAGGGCCACCATGTTCCGGCCCCTGTGTCTGGCAGCTGTGTGGGCTCCCATATGTTCTCCGTAATAATGAGTAGATATGTCATTCTTCCGGCCGGCTGCTCCTCACAAAGCGAGAAGCCATGCATGAAGTTTTATCAGCTTGTCAACACCAGCAGTGTGATTATCC
The DNA here is from genome assembly GCF_002260705.1 of Seriola dumerili. Taxonomy (NCBI): domain Eukaryota; kingdom Metazoa; phylum Chordata; class Actinopteri; order Carangiformes; family Carangidae; genus Seriola; species Seriola dumerili. Next base: position 20,314 of record NW_019174923.1, read on the forward strand.
CTCAGTGCATTGCTGTTGTTACATGGATTGACTTTTTCCGCATTTTGAGGATTTTAACAGCTTCCACTATAGAATCGGTTGACGCTGACAGTACTGGGGTTCTCTAGTCTTTCTCACTCTACTTGTCAGCACAGTAACATTTCTCTTTCTCCTGAATCTGTTTGTCTAATCAAAAGGGGCTTTGTCTGGCAGTTCCATGCCCAGTTTTCTATCATGCTGTATTTATTTTCCAATGTTATTTCAGTATAAATTAACTGATCACATCACATTCTTTTAACAAACTATTTAATTGTCTATAACTGTAAAATAAAAACTTGTAATGCGTTTTAAGTGACTACATTTTCAATACATTTGCTGAAGTACTAAATTTGACCTACTCTTACTCCAATACATTTCAAAGGGAAATATTCTCCATTACATTTATTTAATTTGTGCAAGATTTTAAAAATACAAAACATATGATCATCTGATAAAAATTTAGATTTTTAGTGGATTGAACTACCCAGCCATATAGAAATTAGGTAACATTGTCTGTACCTCAACATGAAAATGCTGCTTACATTTGCAATTCTGTTGTAGTGAAAGGCCAATTATACAGATTTAATCATATGCAAATGTTAAAGGAGCTAGTTGTAAGTTTTGCTATGGCTAGATATCCAGTGTTACCACTCAAAGCTGTTTACTTACCGGTCTAGAAGAAACATTGCAAATTCAGCATCAAACTTCATTCCTTTACTAACCAAGTGCTGTTTCCAGCGGTGGAAAGCAACGCCAATGTTAACTCTTTTTTTCCATGCAAGTTAGCATGCTAACAAGCTAGCCCCAGCCCATCCAGTCATTTTCCGTTAGCGACTCACTGTAGCCTCCAATATCCCATGAAGACGTAGCGCTGCTCAGAGGGCGTATTATAACCTCTTGTATAATAAAGACAATGATGGCTGAAGCTCTTGTCAAGTGTCAATCCCCACCACCCGCTCCCAGCAAGAAACCATGTTCAGCAGCGGAGAAAATTTACAAATAGTCCCTTTAAAAGTATAGCTCTGCATAATGACCACTTTTACTTGATGCTTGACTATATTAAAACATATTTTTGAAAGCAATTCTTTTGTGTAGCGGAGTCTTTTACCTACAGTATCTGTTGCTGTTTGAACAGTTTTATTCTTACACCACCAAGTCAATAGGTGCATGAAGGGAGCACACACAAGCACATAAATTCCAGCAACTTTCAAAAGCACACATCATATCTGACAACCTTTTTTCCCTATGGGCGCTGGCACAGGAACACACAACATAAGCAGCTGTTGTTTTTTTCCACTGCTATAGACGTTAATGTTGTGTTTCCCATTGGCAGCACTTCAGATGCCACTGGCACAACCTGTGCTCTCAACATGGCACCGCTCCAGAAGTTTTCCATCCCCTCGCTATATAGTGTCTCTGCACTCCCAGGTCGGGGTCATTTTTCCCCTCACAGGAGATTGACTACACGGGGTAACAGTAGAAAAAGGTACAGCAAGATAATTTAAGTTAGTTTTTTTTTTTAATCACTGATGCTGTGCTTTGGACGTCCTCCTCTATCTTTTGATGCTTTTTCTTGCACAGTGGAGTTGAAACTGAAAACGAACAGCCAATACCGAGAGGCAAAGAGGTGGATGGGAAACTTTTAATTGGCAACACGGAGCACAGCTATGTTTTGTTGTCAAACCCCCCCGCCCCCCAAATTCCATTTGTCAGAAAGTGCAGAGCACTGTAATAGGGAGGCAGCACCTGAAACTAATACTTACAGTAAATACTGGTGGCAGGATTTACAGAAGAGCAGTCACCTTCCAGAGTCACCCATCCGAGTTCCCATGTCAGCCGCTAACCAACACAATACTAGAGCAGTTATTCAAATTGTAAGCTATCATATTTGCGCACAATGACAGCAACTACTGAATGTTTGAAGGAGGCTGCGTCTGACCCAAAATATCTGCACAGGCAGCGATCCAGTGTAACACTCACTTTGATATGTTTTATTCATTCTCCTTGACTCCAGAGAAGGGAGGAGGGGAGGCAGTGTTGGGAACCAGACCGTGTTTCCAATCAGCGTCAGCCTTGACTCATTTCACTAATCATTATTCAAATGAGATTGATTTGCTTCCCCACCCCTGTGCCTAGTTTGAGTGTAAACTGGTTCACAACGGAGCTGACAGTCTCCAAGAGGGATCTGTATCATACCACCCCCCCCTGCTGAATTGCATCTGAATGGTCCCCAAGTTCCTAACAATAAGCTCATGAATACTGAAGTAGTATTTTATTTTTTTCTGCCTGGCTTGATTCTATTCACTGTCATAAAAGAAATGAAATCCACTTGAAAAGGGGGCCTTTTAGATCATTTGCATGCAAGCTCAGCCCAGTAATGGAATGAAATATGACACACCAATTTAATTACTGCTTCAGAATTGTCTCGCCTCACAGTATAAATATTGATTCAGGCTTTTCCCTCCTCAGATTCCCTTCCACTATCCCCTTTCAACTTTTTCCTCTGCTGCTTCTATCTTTCTCATCTACCATTCCAATCTCTTCTCTTTCCAAAGCACTCCCTCACTTTCTCTGTGTAGTGTTGTTGCCTCCTCTTCAATTTTTTCCTTCTCGCTCCATCCACCTCTCATCTCCCTTCACCAGCTGCCCAGTCTGTCCATTCCTTATTCTGCTAGCATCAGGTGATGCATGTCGTGTTGTAGGGGCAAAGACTGGCAAAGGAGCAACTAATATGAGATTCTGCCCTGGGTGCTCCTCTGCTCCAGTGTGATGATAGTGGTGCTCTATATGCATGTCTGCACTCTCACCGTTAACAGCCCCTGAAATTACACACAATTTCCATAGCAATAGGCTTTATAGAAGGCAAATGGGTCCCTGAGGGGACACCAGCCACGCCTTTACAGTGCAGGACAGCGTGGGGAGAGGGAAGATAGGCAGCGCGTACAAAAGCACAGAGGAGGAGTAGGAGGGGTAATTTCCCCGCAGGCATCTCCCATGTGGACTTCTATAAACTCTTTGGCCCCGCCGCTTCTCAAGTGTGTGAGGGGTCAGCCTCATGGTAAACCTCAGCTCTCACTGGGAGGGATACCAGCCCAGAGATGTGGCCCTGACTGTGAATTCGGTGGCTGTTCAGTGTTGTGGCTGTGTCTGTCTGGCCAGCCACTGCCATAAGCAGGAGCAAGAAGAAGAAATAACTGGTAAAGTCAAACATAAAGGGGGGCTATAATGAATAAAACACATTGAGATATAGATGCCCTTTTAAGCATTTAAATGGAGAAGATCAGAGAGCGGTACTCTTAGCTCCTTGGACCTTTTTTCCCCAAAGCTTTTCTGAGTCAAAGGGAAAAAAACATGAGCATCCTTAAAAGCCCAGGCGTTTTGTAAACAACAGCTCCTTCCTCACAAGGACTAAGTGTTTCTCATGTTTTCACAGAGCTCTTAACAGGCTGAATGCCTAACAGGGGTGTCTAAACAAGACATGGAGAATTGAATCCTTGTCGGAGGGTTCATCCATGAAAAGTGAAGCATCGACACCCTCCACCCTAACAGCTCTCGTTGTCTTATCCGTGTTGAATAGATTCCATTTTTACAAGTCACACTAAAGACATGAACTTTTTAATGAGTCGGGCTCAAATACAAGGCTAAAGACAATTAAGAAGACGGATCAGTCAGAGTGCTTGTGCACCATATCTGCCTCGCACACATAAAGAGGGTATATGGGCTATTAGGGCGCCTGCCTTTTAGAAAGCCTGCACTTTCAACCCACTCGCTCTGCTCCTCACAGGGTTAGGAAAACATCCATTTCCTAATGGCTCACTCATGTGAATCATCGCAATATAGCCTAAAGAAATGGTGACAAAGCTTCCCAGGCTGACGCATCGTTAACACTGTGTAGCTGGAGCAAAAGGGAAGGCAGAGGCTTGACCTGCCAGCAGATTAATCCACCAAACAATGAAGTTAAGGTCAGCACTGCAACCATGGACACCAGCGCAATACAGCTGTAATCACCAATGCTGAGAGGCAGGCAAACTAATATGACTAAACCTTGTGGGGATGTGAGAAGTGTTAGGGATGGAAGAAGTGTTGAAAAACAAGAGAGAAAGCAGATGTTTTGTAGCTGTGATTAATCGTCTCAATCTGCAGAGCTATGCAATGATTATGCAGCAATTGCAGTCTCTGGCTTTTGTCTTCATGACAGCTTACAAGGTCTCATGTTGAAATACTGCAGTTGATCTTTGAATTAGCTTTTGCAGACCTTTTTGTGTCATTCACATAACAGGAATTGAAGAATCAGATTTTTAGGAGGCAAATCTGAGTCCTTCCAATTAAAAACACTTACAATATATACAAGTACAGGAAGTAGCACCATTTACAACTCACTGTGCAAAAATGTGGCCTATTGTTTCCCAAATAGCCCTTCCACAATGTATTCATGTCATCCATGTGAAGTTGAGACTTTTGGATGGACAGAAAAGATTTCTGGCGCACAACAAAACAAGACTGACTCATTAGGAGACCCCCAACTATCCCTTTAAGGGGGCAATAAGTATGTTTTTTACTGCCCCATAGCACAAAACAACCATAATATATCTGCAGAGGGTTGATAGGGTTATGCTTTAAAAAGTCATTTTCTACCTCAGACTCTGTTTTAGAGCAAAAACTTTGAACTCCCAAATGTCTACTAGCATTTTAAGGCACAAACATCCCAAGGTTTATTCTTCTCAAGGCAAAACTGTCAGTGACAAAGCACTATTTATATTAGCCATTGACGCAGTCTTTATTAGTATATATATTAATTTCTCTTGTGATGTTTCTGTGGGATTTCTGTTTTAACTACCTAACTAACGTATCTCTAATGGGAAAATCTGACTTAATTGTTTCCGTCTATTCCAGGCGCCTGTCCCTGGAGGCAGATATTTGTCAGTGATGTAGTTGCCACTGCTCGTCTCCAGAGGTGCACCTTTGCAACTGTGTTAGTTACAATAGTTTTGCATGTGCAAATTGTTATAGATGCTGCCCTCCCATCAATTTCTGTGTGTAAAATTCAATAGATTGTGTAACAAATCTTATGTGACTCCACTCTTAACTCTTAACGTGGTTTATATGAACGTGTGAAATGGAACAAAATTGAAGCGTTTCCGGCCCAGCCTTGAAAAGAAATTAAAAAATGTTTGTGCCTTCCACACGTGAAAATCCAGTGGGATGAAATTAATAAGGATGTATTTGATCGTGTAAATTTTAATAGAGCGTAGGTGGGAGTTTGCATCATTTTGCTCACACTCCCAGAAGAACTGAAAGAGCAGAGTGCAAATATTTTGAGTCCATAAACTGGAACAAATTTAATTCTCGAGCATTCTCACATTGAGACATCAGGCCCCCTTAACCTTGATGAATATTAAAATTTTCTATTCAGATATACTGGTGAACTTGTTGCACTACAGCTTAACACAGAAAATATATGAAATAAGCAGACCTTACGGGTTATGGGTTGGGATGTTTTTATCAATATTTCAATATGCGTACTGATTATTATGCAAAACTGGACAACATGCAGGTGGAATAAATAAGTTATTTGGGCATTTGTAGTAAATTTCATCCACGTTGGAAATACATCTTGCAGTATGTGGAATATCAGGTCAGTTTATTCCTTATCATGAGACCTGCTCAGAATATTTCACAGAGCAGGATCTCTTGCTGCTGGAATAAATAAAGACAGAATGGCCACTTGGACAGCTCATCCTCATCCTGATGGAGAGTATATGTCAGTCATACTCTCAACATAAAGAGTAGCCCTGAGACCTGCCAGCTAGTATTAAATAGTTGATGAAATGTCACCGAGTTGACTTTGTGGCTTATTTCTCAGTTGGGTAACATGTAGCGTGTATCATTCATCTTCAAATTCTGACAAGCATCCCAACATCCCTTGTTTGACATTTGAAGAAAAGTTTTCTTCACAGTCCAAGTTACCAAAGCTTCAGTTTATTTGCATCCCTGTTAGATGCAGTTGACATCTGGTTTTCCTGAGGTCAACCCAGGTAGTTACATTTTGCAGGTCTAGCAGGTTTTCACACCTGGACAAACCAGCTCTCTATCTCCATCCCTTAAAATACACGTGGGCAGAAGGCAGAAAATATACTTTGGCTAGCAAGTCAGAAAGCTTGTCTGGGACATAATGAAGCAGGCAACATCCTTAAGCCTCCAAGTTACCAGTGCAGAGCATTTCTCTCTATCTGAGCAGCATGTTGTCCCATGCAGGCTAATGTCAACTCAGCTGTTACATCTGCCCAGGCTCTCCAAATCTCCTCCTTAATTCCTCCAGCAGGCAGCTGGAATCAGCTGAGGGGACATGCCAGAGATGGAGAAGCAGGTGGCAGCCTTGCAGCCATTCAGAACCCTTTTTATATTTTCCACAGTCACCAGAGTGAAAGTAAAAGCTTTCTTTTTTTGTTTTTTTTTGTTTTGTTTCTGTTTTGTTTTTTGTTTTGTTTTGTTGTTTTTTTTTTTTGGGGGGGGGGGGGGGGGGTTGCAATTCCATTTTTGTAACGTTGTTCTCTGTTCAGAGCAGTGATGTATCACAGGTCGCTATCAGTGATTTTAATGCTTATTGCATATTTATGTAAAATATGGGGCCAGTGTTAGAAAGCACATCGGTGAGTGCAGCATTTAAGAGATTTCAGAGAGCTGTAAAGACAGGGCAATGGCCGTAATCGTACACTAATCCAATTACAGCTACTCCATTACATTAAATTATAAAATTTCACTTTAATATGGTATTACTATGGGAGGGGTTACGGTGTGGCAGGGTTTCCATAGCTACAGTCAGAAAATCATAGTTTAATGAAATATAGAGTGGAATACAACACCCACGCACAATACTACACAGCTTCAAGACATAATATTTCCCCCCATCAACTGGCAACTATTTGTCAGGCAGAGAAAACAAATGGAGTCACACTACTCAAAGCCACAGCATGAGTTCATATCGTTGATGGATAGGTCCAAGATGGTATTTGTCTAAACAGGCGGGCAGTAAATGAACAGGTAAGATAAAAGAAATGAGCGCACATTTCATTGAGATGTTCTGGTGGAGCGAGGACTGCAGGAGGAGAGATGGATGGAAAGGAGCAGGGAAAGATCCAGACTGAGGTAGGGTGGGGGGAGAAACTCTGATAAGCCAGATGAGACCATCTGCTGATATAATTTATATTTCCCATGACCTACACTGTCAAAGATGCTGCTAAGATCTCACTTAGGACCCAGAGGAAACACACTAAAATAAAAAAAGTCAGATATGGCTGGCTTCATTATTTGTTAACCCGAGTCCAGCTTTATTTTCCTCGTTCTGTGCAACACGAATGACTTGCATTCAACAGCAAGTGTGTGTCCAGTTCCAAAACAACCCCACCACATTGCTCTTTGAGACCAATTAAATTAGACAGTTTGCAAACATTGAGCTTAATACATTATTAATTTTGACAAGTGGCGTAAAGAGAGTTTAAAAAAAAAAAAATTTATATGTATCCTCATGTTTTTGTTTTGTTTTTGTTTTGTTTTGTTTTGTTTTTGGGGGGGGGGGGTCTGTGGAACAAGGTAGAGTGGTGACCGTTCAGAATAACAATTAAATATAGTAATGATAGCAATGCTTCATCTTGACAAATGGCAGAAGTAAAATGATAACACCAGTGATTCCCAAATTAAGATTCCAGTGTTTCCCACTAATAGATTCAACTGTGTGGAAGATAACAGTCATTAATTTCCATTTAGCCCAGTGAAAAGGTGTTGTGTGGAAATCTGTGCCAAAGACAGTATCCAGGAAAGCAGTTGCATTGCGAGCTGTCAAATGAAAAAGAATAAGATATCCTAAGAGTGTTGTTTACCTCTCAGGCAAGCCCCTCGGGAGACCTTGAAGTAAACATCAAGTTTGTCCAAAAAACAAATCAAGGTGGGGGGTTGAGTTGGCAGATTTGACAAAATATTTGAGGTCTTTCTCTTCCTGACTCACCTTTTTTGGATGCACGTCAGAATGAACTTTGTTAGCTTGAGATGTATCAGCAGTTTTGCTTAAGCAGCATGACTGAAGCTGATCTGAGGACACAGTGAGCCAGCAGTGGTATACAATCCTCAGTGCTGCTCCATAACTAGTCTGAAATCAACCTGCAACTTCCTGACAACACAGTGAGTGGATGCAACAAATATCCACACCCACGCTGACACACCTGAGAGGACAGGGTCCACGCTCAATGATTCATATATATCATCAAATTTAGGAGTATGCCATTTATCTGTATTGTCTTTTTTTTTACACAAGCATAATCACTGTAAAGTTTGAGGGCCACGGAATTACAGGATACAAGCATCATCAATCTGTCACTGTCTCTGAACTCCTGCTCTCCTGGCAGAGATTCAGGCAGTGAATTAATCAAAGGAACCGTTATTGCCAAATTACTGACATGGGTTCAAAGATAAATGTCTCCTGGCTGACGCCAACTGACAGCCCCAAGAGTGATTAATTTCACTCCACTCTGGTGATTGGCAAGAGACTCAAACTGAGGATGGTGCGTCACCATCATCATCCTCTTCATGCCACACATCATCAAATGTTGCTTTTTATCAGAATCTGGATTAAAAGCATCAATCCTTATTACTCCAAAGCAGTGGTGAGGTATTCCTATATGTTTTTAGCAGAAGAGGAGCTGAGCAAAGCCCGAAGTTCAGCCGCACAGCACTCTCTCACAGGCCTCAATTTGAGCTGCTGACAGGATTGAGTTATGTGGTCACTGTCCTGTCAAATGCAATAAGGAAAGCAAGGCAGAGAAAAGCCAAGGTTTTCTTCTTTGCGACCAGAGCTTCAATAACACACAGATCCAATACCTGCTGCAGGCAATAATGCAGCTGTTTTCATAACATGAAAAGACAGGTCTGCATCCTTTTCCCTAGAAATACATTCACCTGGATAATAGCATGTGGTTGACTTCGTACACAACCTCCCTGCAAAAAGCCATGTCATAAAGCACATCCAATATGACACCTTAAGAAATCCAGTCATAATCCTAACACACTGATCAGAAACCTTCAACTGCTGCAAAAAAAATTTGTAAACGGAGCAAAAACATTATCACCTTTTGATCTTTTCCTGTTAGCCTAAACACCCCTATCAATTTTGATATCAGTCCCGTGGAGAGGAGCGAGATCAATCAAATCCATTATCTGGTTTTTGTGTTTATCACGCTTTAAAGTTGCAGCAGGGGCTTGCGTTGTCATAGAAACAGCTGCAGTAGAAAAAAGGTTAGCTTGTTGTTGAACTTGGTAGGATGCATGGAGTAACGAGAGTCATCATTATGTGAGATATCAGCAGCACAAACAGAGAGGGGGGACTGTTGCTTCTTTTGTTTGCTTGAAAAGCAAGACCTTACAAATTAATGTGCACGGTTGACTGCAAATTCTCTTCCCCCCCTGAATGAAGATGCAGGGGAATATGGTGAGACTCACGGACAATATCGAGTCAAGGCAATATACTGCCACAGGTGTAGGGATTTGGCTGAATTCCCGCATAGTAATGAAGCTCAATGATAGAATTTTGTTTTCAGTGCTCAGAATTGGTCTGCACCACAATGCAATCATCTTGTCTTGCCCTCCTTCAGAAATGAATCTTGTCTGGCCCACCTGCAGTAAAGCTGAGTCATGGCGTGACATCTCTTTACTTTAGGATTGAACATTAGCATTCACACCAACCAGTGAGCTGCTTACAGTCTCTAAGACATTAGGCTGCTTGTTACAAGTGTTTGCGTCTCAATTCAATTTAACACAGACGTGACAGCAAGAGATCCTGCGATGTGCCAAGCCATTCTCACTCACGGAAATCACGATTGCCTGGTGTGATTATCCAGATAACGCAGTACATTTAGTATTTGATGCTAAATTAATCTCCAAGTCTTGTTTTTACTTGTAGTAAAGAAAAAAAAAAACGCCTGATTCTGTGGTTCCCTTTTCGTTTCTTTCAGATTATTGTTTTTGTTATACGGCCTGTAATTTCACTGTTTTCCTTCACTCTCACCATTCCTTTCTCTACATTGTCATTTTCAGCCAAAGCAGGAAACTGATTTCTGCTCTAAAAACCACAGAGCGCTACACAACTCGCACCGCACAGCAGTCAGTCAGTTACAAAGTTAGCAGCTAGCTGGTGTAGCTACATTTCACTGCTAAAGAACCAGATATTTCTCTCAGGAGTTACTGGAGACCAAAGCAGAGAGCGAACATTGGACTTACATTTGCCGGGTGGCTGGTTGCTCTGTATCTGCTACTATTAGCACTGTATGCTAACATGTTGTCAACTTTATAAGGTAATGATATGTATTTACAGATTTCTTTTTTTTTTTTTTTGTCATTTAATGCTGGTCCATGCAGGAAAGTGGCTCATTTGCAGCTAATCCATTTCAATCAGTCAGTAAGGGTTTATCTGTATAGCACCTTTCATACAGGTGACAGCAGGTCAAAGTGCTTTACAGGCGACTAAGAAACTAATAAAACTATTAAGGCAGCAAACTGATTTCATATGAAAAATGCTGAAAGAGTAGTGAAAAGATAAAAGACAATAACAACAGCGAAAAACACTTGAACACTTCACAGTGACATTACTCATACATCTATATAACCATAAAACATTCAAAAAATTACATGCTGTAGGCAGCATGATGAAAACCTCCTCTCTCTTTCTTCTGTCAGAGTCACAGTTTGCACTCAGTGTTGACGGCTTTATTACGACTCTTACTGAGACAAGAAGACGCACTAAGAAGAGCAGAAGGTAGTACTTGAGTTAGTTTTCAGAGATTCGTGAAAGTTTTCGCCCTAAGCCATCCGACAGCCATGATGTCAGAGTGGAATCCAGAGCAGAGCTCGATTAGGCACTGAAACACAATGCTGTGCAAGGTATTCACATGAGATGAGACACAAACCAGGCCAGATCTGAACCGTGGACAATGTGATTGCTGTGAGATAGGCAGCGGGGAGGATCTGCAGCATAGCAGAGGAGATAAGGTGAAGAGAGCGATCTCACCAGAGGCGAGTGGTTTGCATTCAACTCAGCTGAAAGTGAATGGCTGATCTGTGTTTCCGCACGCGTACACCTTGTTTAAAGCCCCTGGTTCTTTGCCTTCAAAGGCTTTCCAAACTCAAGAACCACAAAGGAGCCTTTTGAGGCAATATCTCCTGGTGTTTCAATGGGACAGCCAAAAAGAAAAAAAAAATCCCTCTTAATGTGCAGATCCACCCGCAGCCTGCTGCTTTACAGATGTTTAATTAAGACTGTACCCTGCTTTCTCTTTTGGGATTATACTCTTCAGAACTCAAGAAATGTTGTAAACATGTCAGATTTGATATCTGTTTTTATGGGATTATACCTCGTTGTACTGTAGATGCAAACAACATATCAATTTGCTTTCCCTGGCTCTCCTATTTTTTCATGGCCACACCTCCAGCTGTAAGTAATTGGAAAAAAATTGGGTATCAAGACCCTGCTCAGTTTGAAATAAGTTTCCTGTACAAGCTCTGAAATAGAAAGTTTGGTTTGTTTGAACACCTTTCATTTACTAACTTCATGGAGCTTCAGTTGAGAAAGTTTGACTTGAGTTATAGAGTAGTGACTCAATTATTAGGAAATCATGTCATACGTTTACATCTGGTTATTGCATGGCTAGATCATAACTAACTAAGCACCTGTGGCACACTAGCCATATCCGACTGATCTGAATTATGAAGACAGCAATTACTTCATAAAAATCCTGGAGTAAACAGTAATATTCTGATGCAGGCTACAACACACAAGAGCAAAAGTATTTGATTGGTGCAGTGTACCAGATCAAATCCAATATCATTTGGAGGAATACATGCGACAAGAGGTTCTAGGGAAGGCGTTCGATAAGGGGATTACTTGACAACTGCTTTTTGGCAGGCCGAAAGAAGTCAGAGGGATTTGAAGATACGACATGGCTCTTGATTCTGGTCTTCACAAACACATACAGCCGCGCGCACACAAACACACAAACATGCCTCGTCTAAATGCACAGGCCTTTGCCTCATATTGCTGAGGAGAGCAGAGATTCCCCCAGAAATCTCTCAGCAGGGCCTATATCAAAAGCTTAGAGGAGCGGCTCGCCTGCCACAGCAAGGCTCACACCTCTGGGAATTCTCCCCCACAAACGTGTGGCAGTAGAAGAGAGGGGTTTATTGTCAAAGTGTGTTTCGATTAGGCCTATAATTGCATTCAGGGAGGAAAAATAGAAAGCAGTCTGGAGTGCTTGAGATATCACATCCATAGTTTTAATGAACTGATTCCCCATTAAAGTTCAACATCAGAAGCAGATGATGAGCAGAAAATGGAGACAGTCTTTGAGAAAATGGATGAATGTTCAACACGTTTAAAAGCAGAGAGAGTGGTAGTGCCTCCCTTCTATTCCCCAGTATGTTCGTTGTATCACATCACATTAGTATTCATAATGGACATGCCAGGTGTTGTGTTGTTGTTGCCATCAGTGTGAATAGCACACCACTACTGTGTTGTTCAGTTTTTATTCAGATTGTCACATTCTTGTGTAGAAGATTGTCTACAGGGAATACACTGTATAAGTATGAGTGAGTGGAGTCAGGCAGAAAAGCGATATTGAAATATATAGAAGGAAAACAGAACAAAGAAAAGGCAGGAGTCAAAAACTCAGAAAGCCTATTTATAGGGTAACAGGTTTCAAAGTAGGCTATAGTTTGGGAGCTTTGTGGGGAGGCAAAGACACGGCTTGGTAAAGAGATGAGGCAAACAACATAAAAACATGGATTAAGGGCGGGAAGAAAGCCTAATAGTGGTAGATTATAATGGCATTACTACCTGGTGAGACACGAGTACACACAGCGGGCTCGAGGTGTCTGTGGGATGATGGGACTGACACTCAGCGGCTGAGTCACACAGAGGCTGAGCAGAAGGGCGAGGATCATAACGACTGCTGCTCGGCTGCGAGGAGGAAAGAGCTCAGCTGCAGTGAGTCATCTTGTGGTTTTAACCTCTGTCAATCAGACCTTTCACTGGCCACTGACTGCATCTATAGCTACAGGTCTCTATGGAATTCTGTAGTTGTTTGCACTTCCTCATTACAAGCCAGGAGTCTGTAATGAGACATTTTTTCTATCAGGTTTCTGTCAAGAACACTGCAATTGTTTCTTCAGTGGCCCACCAACATTTCAGTTTTAATGTGATTATGAGAACATTATGATTAAGACGTAGGTCATAAGAACACATTAATCTTATATTTATTTTAAGGCCATATGGAGATGATTAATATAATGCAATTACGACATGCATTATTAGTCACGTTGTTATAGGTTTATTTAGACACCTTAATCCAGGTAAAATTGTTCTCCAGTGATTTTTCAAGTTGCAACACCTGCCCAATATGCTTACAATAATTTCATTTTTCACAGGCACTACACACGGAGATCTTAAATCCAATAAAATTAGTCATTTGGGTTGCAAGAAAACAACATCTATAACACAGAGGGAGGATTTTGTTTTTTAGTAAATATGGTTCCGCTTTCTTGCAGTTAGACAAGATTGATACCTCTCTGTGTGTCCTCTAAATGTGAAGCTCCAGCCAGCAGCTGGTTTTAGTTTGCAGACAGTCTTCATGCAAGGCTAACCTAAACTAACCAGCTGCTGGCTGTAGTTCATATTTAGTAGACAGATATGAGAGTGGATATCGATCTCTTCATCTATCTCTCAACAAGAAATTGAATAAGCCTTTTCCCATAATACCAAACTACTGCAGTAACTAACATAACAAAGAGGAATTCTGTTTACTGGGTCATGTAGACCTGTGCAAGATATCTGAATTAACCCAGGGCACCATGGCCAGCAGATCCAAGTAAGCACTCAAATAGCGGCGGTAAATTGTGTAGTGTGCCTGATGCTGACCTAACTCATTCCAGAAGCTGCATGGTGGTCACATGTACCTAGTTCATTTTGCCAAGCTTTCCCATCCAAGTCAATTTCACAGCCCGGCTGTAGTGAGTTTTTTTTTTTTTTCCTTTTTGTGTCTTTCAAACTCAATTTCAAAAGAGTTCTGGGAGACAGCAGCGGCTTCAGTGTTGGTCGATCACATTTTCTAATTAATTTAAAGGCGCTGTAGATGCCTTTCGATTACAACATGAATAATAAATAGGCCTGTTAGTCTCCTTGTGGTGGGAGTGGTCCTGTTTAATTCAATGTCTATCTATGTGTATTAAGGAAACTGCTTCTCCACAGTAGAAAAAATAAAAGCTGAAAACAGCCTCAGACACATGACATCGTTGTTCCAGACTTAATAAACAACCCGTCAGGATGTGTTATACAGAGGGATGTGCCGGTGGACTGAGCTGCACAGAGAAAAACAGTGTCAGTGTAAATCCACTATTACACGCAAAACAGTTTAGGTCGTGATGCTGGTGTGTCTCAAATAACATTTCTCATATGATATGTGATCTGATGGTTCACTTTCTGCTATGAGATTAAGTGACAGCCCTCCATATTTCAGCGTGATTACAACTGTATCACTTTCTCGGATCAAAAGCTTTGATGCGAGTTGAGCTCCAATTTGCAAAGTAATTACAGATTATAACAGTTTTTCTCTATGGTGTTGAAAAAAAAAAAAAAGAAAAAAAAAATCCTTTCCAAAATTAAATCAGAGGGAAGGTGGATGAATTTACATTCTGATGCACAGCCACTGTGCTGCAGGCATAGGTGCACAGGGTCAATGTGCATCAATTTGTGAGCAAGACATTAAACAGATCACAGATCTTTGGCTCATCAAGTCATCGTCATTCAGCGGGGTCTTCCTCATTATCATAGCATTAATGCTACATATGAAACCACCATTAACAATGCAATAGGTTGTCTACCTCAATAAAGCACTTCCTCCTGGTCTCACATCCAGTTTGTACAACATGTACTTTTCCTCTGCATGATGATTGTCGAGGTGTTATGTCTCCACCTAAAGGTAACGTGAAGAACTGTGTTTGTGTGTGTGAGCCCCACATGACAAAATGCTGAACTGATAGGCAGGATAATCACATAAACACTCTGAGCAGCATTTTAATCAGAACCAATTATAGATCTCTGTCATCTTTAATGATACATTAGGTACAAGCAGATATGATTAGGCTTGTGAAATTAGTGAAATTCAAGGGTGATACTATATGCATCCAATTACACCCTCACATCTGTACAGTTTTTAATCAAAAATATCAGATTAAGTACAAATCACCATTAATTCAGCTGTGTATTATGCATTACAAGTTTTATTATTCAACTTGAACAATAATTTTACATAATTCTAGACAAATTTCTGTGTGTCTGTACAAAAGTGGATAAAAATATTAAATGTGAATAGGGGGAAAAAACTACATGAATTGAGAAAGTTTTTCTTTCACTTTCTCTTCGATGTTTGCATGGTATTTCATTTGGGCAAGCAGTGCTTTGGCAGTTTGAAGCTCCCCTGATAATAAAAAAAAAAAAAAAAGAAAAAACAGAGAGAGTGCAAAAGGAAGTTCAATCAATGACTCACTCAGAGACTTAAAGGTTAGCTTCAGCATAGATTAGAAAAACAAACAAAAGGGATGAGTGGGAGGAACAGAAAATATTTCAGTGCAACATCTGAATACCTTTACGGAGGGCAGCGTCTGTTCGCTCCGTCAAGTCTGCCAGTTTCCCTGCAAGTGAAGGAGGACACAAGTTCCAGCTCTGCACATGTTAACAAGACTTCATCAACAAGACTTTATCACTCCTAGAAATGCAAAAGCACACTCGCCTCTCAAGAGTTACTGCTTGATTTGCAGTGTAAAAAAAAACAAAAAAAAACAAAAAAAAAAAAAAACATTAGAAAAATCAAAGAGAAATATTGTGTTAACACAGTTTGACGTGTGCGTCATCCAGCAGTTGAGTTCAATCAATTATACTGAACAGACAAATATAGACAAGGATACTGTAGATCTGTCATGTATGCATCACTGATTACTGTTAGATTTTTAACCTTCAGCGCAATGTACATCAAAAGGTAGGCAATTATTCCCAAAAAGTATGCTATTTACGGTCTATTTTGTTCCGCATTAGCCATTCGATGTTTAATTTCTGCAATTTAATTCTGTATTTACCTTTCTAGCAGTTTTATTGTTAGTGGTGGGTTTGTTTGGTTGTACTGTAAACACATTCACCACTTGCTCTTCTGTTGCATTTCTGACAAAGTAGCTGCTCAAGGAGCGTTGTCTGTAGTGTAGCTGTTACCATGGTAACCACAGGTATCACCAAATAAACCAGAACTGCAATCTTTACAACTTTAACCCCTAAATTAAAGCACGTCTCCTCCGCATGCTCAAGGTTATATATGCTTGTATTGCTAATATTGTTTCATACATAATACAAAATATGAAATAGCTGATGTGTATGCACCAATTAACCGGGGACTTGTTCTTGTCCACCTGTCTGAAATTATCCTCATTAATTAGCTTCAAGTTACTCAAGAAGACTTTGACTACATAAATTGAAAAGACATTCCTTTACCTTTGGTGTCTTGGGCGATCTTATTGGTTTCTTCTGGGGTCTGTGCTTCATCAAGTGCTTCATTGATCTCCATCAGTTCCATTAGAAACTCCGCATCAGCCCCGGAGTCGGTGCCTTCTTCTATACTCATCCCCTCCAGCTCCAGCTGAAACATAGGACGGTAGTTCATCAAACTCCACTGCTCCTTTAAAAGCATGTCACTACTCCTGAACGTCAGATGGTAAAGATGTCTCTCTTGAACAGGAGAGATAAGACAGACAGAGCTTGAAGTTATGAAAATAAACTGTTCATTAGAAGCAGAGGCAGAAACTTCACACTCACCATGTAAAGACCGCGACTCAAAGGCTTACGCAGCGTCTTGTATGCTTTGTTCACAAGAGACGACTGGCTTTCTGAATACTCCTGTTCTTTCTGCAAAAGAAGGTTCTGTTGAGTTTTGCTTCTAATTATGACAAGTTCAGTCTGTATTCATTCCTTAAAAAAAAAAAAAAAAAAAAAAGGGGAAGAAAATCAGTACAGTGGTGATTTTTGACTAACAGGCTTTGCATTTTGAATAACAAATATTCCACATTATCCAGAATTAGACATCAAAAGGCAATAAAATCTGAGGTATTTTTACACTTTGCCATCCCAGTCTATACCACTGTCAATTTTCTAAACACCAAGTCCTTGGCGCTTCTGTCAATTAGGTGTATGACATACAGCTTCTCTTTTGTAGTCGAGCAGTTTGGGACCCTTCAAGGGATGCAGGTGGAAGTTTGACACGACAGATGTGTTGAAACAAGTCGGGAAGGAAAATATCTTGGAAATGGTTGGCAGATCTGAGTACATTTTGCAGCTATCAGGTCTGTCAGCGCTCGAGAAAATCAATAGTCTCGAGCTCTGGCCCATGGGCCCATCATGTGGAGCTGTTTCTGTAATAACAACCAGTGCAGTAGGTGGCTGCCTTGTAGCCTTGTATAAGTAATGAGTTTTCTATATATGATGAAGACCCCTGAGGCTGGAGGATGTCTAATTAAGAAAAAATGGCCAGAGGTGCTGATAAATAAAACACAGTGAGTACAATATTGGACAGGTTGTGTGAGGAAACCATTTAGGCAAGCTCTCCTCTCTCACACTCTGCTGAATATGAGTTTAGCTTTCATATCATATCCTGACAACATTCTGCATTGTGCTTTTCCACCCAAGTGTACAGAATAAATTACATGTGAAACAAAAGACCTCTGCTCCTCCTTGTATCCATAATACTTATTTTTCTTAAATACAGTTTCTTAAAATGATTCTCGATGGGGAAACTGGATGACGTGAAACTTTTGTCCACTGTTTACTACTTTGTAAAATAACTTATAAACACATTAAACTTTAAGCTGCAATAGATGCATCGGTCTTATTTCTAGGTCTTATTTTTTTCTGTGACAAACTGATCTAGTCAAGAATTTTATGTAAAATATAGTCCTATTTTTCTCATCACCCTAACTGGACTTTCGGCTGAGTGCAATTTACCAAGTACCTCAAATCAAATTTTCTATTTTTCTGCACAAAATTCAGGTTTTAGAGAGCTACACTTGTCTGCTTATAAAAATAGACAAATCAAAGTGAAGAGACATTTATTTCCTCAATCACAATGAGTTTCCTGCGCATTTTATTAATGATATTGTATGTCATTTCTTAAAGCAGCAGAGGTTGAAATATCCTCACTAGTATGGGTCAAGCTCCCAAAACACTGCATCCTACATTTCCCATAATGCAACTTAACAGCACATATCATTATGCCATATCTGGTAGCAATTAGAAATTTCTACTAACCAGTCTGTAACACAGGCTTCTGTACTCTCATTGTCTCATAGTCCAAGCTAAAATAACCCTGATGACATCACTTTGACATAATCATAGCTCCTCCATTGCCACATTAGACATTATGCAACTGTTTTCACTGCACTCTTCACAATTTGAAACTGACCTTTACGCATAAAATTAGACCCCTTTAAGACACAGTTCATTTAATATTCCCCCTTTTTCTACAAGATGGAGTGACGTACAAGCAAAGCTGCTGTCTGCAGCTTTAAGACATTTTATTTTATGTTTACATAAAAGGGCTGAGGTAAGTGCAGTTCACAGTTATCCACCATATATTTGATGGGATCTGAAGTAATTCATTAATTAATCGATTAGTTGATCAACAGGAAAATTGATCGGCAACTATTTCAGTTGTTTTTCTAGCAAAACAGCCAAACATTCATGGTTTTGGCTTCTAAACTGATGAGAATTTTAAGTGTTTTGTTCATGGTAGTAAATTAACTATCTTTGGGTTTTGGGCTGTTGGCCATGTAAAACAAGCAATTTGAATACGTTTCCTTGGGCACTGGGAAATAACGGGCATTTTTTCCCACTTTCTGAACTTTTATAAACAAAATAATTAACTGATTAATCAAGAAAATAATTGGTATATGAATTAATAATGAAAGTAGTCATTAGCTGCTTCACTATAATTAACTTTGCTGGGTGGTTTGGGGTGGAATTTCTACTGCTTTCTTTTCCTCCTCTGCCCAAGTATGTTTTTAAGTCAAACATTGGATTTCAGTTTTAACTGCACAGTTTCTTTGGGACATGTGAGTCATAATTTCTCCCTGCACAACAGATCGATTGTAGCAAAAGTTATGAAATTTATGGATAGATGGAGGATGGGAAGGTCTCCATATGTCAAACTTGAATTTTCTCTTACTTAACCTTTACTATTAAAATAAAAAGTTACAACATACTGTATTTTGTAATAGACCCTTTTCACAGTAGACAAGTAAAGATGTCAAGTGTAATTAATAACATTAATAATGGTTTAGGGAAACCAGTTCCAGGGTCCTGGCATTGGTGCCTGCTGGCTTACAAGAAATTCCTACTGGGATAGTTATTAGAAATGAGCCATCATTGGTGGCATTAAATAATCCTGTCAAAATATCAATCATACTATAAAATTTAAAACTATACTATACTACTGTTTGTAGTCAGTCACTCTATTTCCATTTTTTCTCATATAGGCAATAGCCGTTCATCTTCTCAGTGGTTTAGTTTTTCCTTGGCCTTGTTTGCTTGATTGCATAATTTAGGATACATTGCTCTGTGGGGGAAACACTTGACAACGTACTTTAACAAAGCCATCTTTCAATTTTGCCCAGAATCATTTCCTTGGCCAAGTCACAATGAATTATACTAACAACACAAAAATGAACAGTCAAGTGGCCTAATAGGGACAAAGGGTCAGACTCAGTTTCCTGTGTCCCACTGCTAATAGATAGGAAAGCTTCCGCTGACTCATAGACCATCTCACTCAGCTGATCTCTGGTCAGATTCCCCTTTACATCCCCCCCTGCCTACCACAGATTTCTGGCTGAAATTGTCAGGATGCAGAGACCGCTGGAGCTGCAAGTATCTTTTCTGCAGCTTTTTTGTGTCCAGTGCGAATGTGTAGTCACTGAAAAGAGGCAACACATGATAACATGAAATGTGTAGGTCACAGATTGAATGTATAAAATGTTTATGTGGATAACACAGTGGGTAATAGTTAGGGAGACAAGACACTCACCAATCCATGATCTTGAAGTAAGATGCCCCTTCCTCAGGGGGCTGGACTGCATTACATGACACGCAGAAGAATGCTTGTGCTTTGTCAAGAGATTGTTTACAGTTCCAGCAGTTCTGTTTGATTTGGCCCGTACAATAACTCCTTGGTGAGTTGGCTTGTTTAGTTGAGTAAGTTAAACCTCTATCCTTCACCGGTGCTCTGGTGTTCACGTTGCAGTGCCATGTGTCCTTGTTGGGGAAGCTGGTAGACGTCCAGTGTGCTGAACATGTAACAGCTTTACAAACAGAGACTCGGTTCGTCATCAGCCAGTTCGGGTGCAGTGCAGCCCGGGACGAGCACAGAATCCGCAAAGAGTTCAATGACAACATTTCTGGAATTAAAACACAATATCTAGTGCTGTTAAGCAGATAATCAAAATTTCGGATCCTCCTGTCAAAACATCAACATCTCTCTCCTTCTCTCTCTCTTTCCAAATGAAAGATACAGGAAGAAGAGTCTTCTACTTGTGTTAAAAGCGCCACACTGCCACCCCTCGGCTGGGCGGTGTAAGCGGAGAACTGGGACTGTCTCGGAGGTGCTGGAAAGAAAAACAACAGCTAGCAAGCTGAGCTGCTAGCAACAGCAAACACAGTTTGTTAGCAACTACTGATATAAATTAACGTTGGATTTGATCGCAGCACAACAAACATAGTAAGTTGAACACCTAAGCAGTTTTTTAAAAGCATGTTAGCCGTGTAACACCGTCATATAAACATCAGCTTTTGCTAGGATGTAAACTTTCGATGACAGAAAGAGCCGGTGGTTAGTATGTGTAGTCAGGCTAGCATACTAGCTAATAGCAGCCAAGCTTCGTTTGCTAACGTGTTTTTAACAGCAATATTTGTTCTTGTTTGTGGTCATTGCTGATAGGTAGCTTGCTGGCAGATACCAGTGCACTTCCACCAAGACAGTGTTTACCATTGTTTAACAATATAAAGAGAAAACCACTCAGGTTTAACTTTCAGTTGAGAAGCTTGCTGAGCTACCTAGCTAGACGACAAAGACACACCACGCTAGTGTGACGAGCGGTGACTGATGGATAAACGGTACCTCCATATACATGGAAATTAACATAAGTATTTGACAGCACAATATATCTAACAGCAATATATCACACACCCCATAATAAAACACATATCGTTTATCATAGGGTATTGTTTACACATGACTTGTTTCACTTTATACGCATGCAGGTGACTGTGGTTCTAGCTCTTAGAAAAGAGCTAGAACCACATTTCCATCTCTCAATGTATTTTTTCAGATCTTCTATTGAGCCCCATGGCGATGAGTCGGGCAATGGTCCATGAAGAGTTTTGGATACACAAAGAGTGGCTGGTCCACCAGGGACATCATCGGGCACTGGAACACAGATAACACCTCTAAACTGGTGAGTAATGTATTGAGTATGCTACAAAATCTACCTAATCCAGGACTTTGCATTGGAATCTATGTACAGTCCATGATTAGAGTAGCTGCTCTGTGTACAAAAGTTTCTTTGAACCATGGCCAGTCTAAAAGTATTCTTATTTGGCCAAGGATCAAACTAGGCGTCTTAACTCCTCGCTTTAACAGTTTCCTAACAAAGTACAAGCTGTGATGAATGCCAGCTCTTGATTCTTGTTTGTGTATATGTAGGTGTGTGTTTGGGGGGCGGTGGTGGGGTGCAAAAGGTGACGGTAGATTATTCCAGAGAGACACTGGTTGGAGACAGCAGCTCCTATAAGATAAACAGGATCTCCTCCTGAAGGTCGAGGGAGGTGCTTCTCAAGGCCCCCACAGACAATACTCTGGGTATTATTAACGGAAATGGCTAAGAATAGAGAGCAGGGGAGCAAGGTGGCTCCTCTGGCGGTCGTGTTGTTTGGGTTAAACGAGCCAAAACGGAACATCATCTGTAGAAGAGTGACTTTAAGCTTACATGCTGGGTGTGTCGCACTCGCACAAGGCTAAAAGGTTGATTTGGAGGGTTTTATCTGGCTCTAATGTACAGCAGCGGTAACAGAGTAGTTGTGGCTCACTCTTGACTGGTTATGTATGGAGTTATTTCATTTTACATTTTGGATTTGTAAGTAGAACCATTTTTCTATGTGCATTAACAGCATTTCTATCTGTCCTTACACATAAAATATGTTGTTCGAGTGTGCTTTTTCTTAATTTAGTATATTTCATACCAATAGTGGAGTAATAACATCTTCTTGCTTACTGTGTGCCAGGTTTAGATTTGAGGTTACGTGGATACGTACGATTTCCTCCTAATTAAGGTCAGATGATATGGATGAAATCTTCAATCACAGTGTATAGAATTTTATTTCACAATATCATGCTGGAACATCTGGAAAATAAATTAAAGTCTTAATGAATTAAATAATCACACAGGAAAGTTTGGTTTGGGCTAATTCAGGTAATACCTGACAAATCAAGGCACTTTATTCCATTGATACAAAATTTATAAAAATTCTATTTTTCCATGAAGCAAGCCAATCTTGTGCTGTTAATTCACTCGGACAAGAAGACATGACACATGTACGCAGGCTGTAAACAATTTATTATGTTTACAGCCTGCGTACATGTGTCATGTCTTCGTGAGCACAACCCATTAATTTTATAGCTAAATCTAGTAGGTATTCAATTAAAATGCAGATATATTGACTTTATATTATCAGTGGCTGGTTTGCCACTTGGTTACAACATTTGAAATGCTATGTCCAGTATGACACCCCTTTGAAAGCAAGATTAATTGTGCCAGTTTAGCAGTGGGTAAATCAGTAACACGGTAGCCCTCCCAGTGAAGTCAATCAAGTAGTTATTTGTCACAACAATTAGGAATCTCTATTTCATTACTCCTGGCAGCCTTCAGACTAACTGTCTGGAATGATCTGATGTATGACCTTGTTAGTTATCATTGTAGTATTGATTTGTCAGCTTGGTGTTGTGTTGTGGCTGTTCAGGCATTGATGGGAAGGAGCATTTTGATTTCTACAACACTGTATATCACACCACTCCATTATGATTATTTCCTCAAATCCTCTCTTTTTTTTTTTTTTTTTTTTTTTTTTTTTTTTTAAAAACAGATAAACCATGATCCCCATCACCGAGCTGCGATACTTTGTGGACACACAGCCAGCATACCGCATCCTGAAACCATGGTGGGATGTGTTCACCGACTACATCTCCATTGTTATGCTCATGATTTCTGTGTTTGGAGGGACACTACAGGTCACCCAGGACAAGATGATTTGCCTGCCCTGTAAATGGGTGGTCAATGAGACCTGCAAGAAGAACTTCAATTCCACCTTCTCCACATCATTGTTTTTGGAGCCCAAAGGGATTCAGTATGATCTGGACCGTCACCAGTACAACTATGTGGATGCTGTGTGCTATGAGAATAGATTGCACTGGTTTGCCAAGTATTTCCCCTACCTAGTGTTACTTCATACTCTTATTTTCCTAGCTTGCAGCAACTTTTGGTTTAAGTTTCCACGGACTAGTTCCAAACTAGAGCACTTTGTATCCATCTTGCTGAAATGCTTCGACTCTCCATGGACAACTAGGGCGCTGTCAGAGACCGTGGTCGAAGAGAGTGACCCAAAACCAATGAAAATGAACGGTTCAATGGACCACAAGGAGTCCGTTATCAGTGAGGATGTTGAAGCAAGTGTTCCTATGCTCCAAAGGACAAAGACGCGCTTTGAGCAAGGCATTGTAGATAGAACAGAGACTGGGGTTTTGGACAAAAAAGAGGGTGAACAGGCAAAAGCGCTGTTTGAGAAGGTGAAGAAATTCCGTATACATGTTGAAGAAGGAGACATTGTGTACAGACTGTACATCCGTCAGACTATTATCAAAGTCATAAAGTTTATTTTGATAATCTGCTACACAGGGTATTATGTGCACGATATTAAATTCAGTGTTGATTGTTCAGTCAATATAGAGAGTCTGACGGGCTACAGCGTGTACCGCTGTGCTCATCCGTTGGCTACACTTTTTAAAATCTTAGCCTGTTTTTACATTAGCTTGGTGGTGGTGTATGGTTTGATCTGCATGTACACACTTTGCTGGATGCTTCGGCGATCTTTAAAGAAATACTCCTTTGAGTCGATACGGGAAGAGAGCAGTTACAGTGACATACCTGATGTGAAGAATGACTTTGCATTCATGTTGCACATGATCGATCAGTATGACCCTCTGTACTCCAAACGCTTTGCTGTGTTTCTCTCAGAAGTGAGCGAGAACAAGCTGAGGCAGCTGAACCTCAACAATGAGTGGACACTGGATAAGCTCAGGCAGAGAATAACTAAGAACTCTCAGGAGAAGTTGGAGTTGCACCTTTTCATGCTAAGTGGCATTCCAGACACAGTGTTTGACCTGATGGAGCTGGAGGTGCTTAAACTGGAGCTCATCTCAGATGTCACCATCCCACCGATTATCGCCCAGCTGGTCAACCTGCGAGAGATGTGGCTGTATCACACACCAGCTAAAATCGAAGCTCCGGCGTTGGCTTTTTTGCGTGAGAACTTGAAGTCTCTGCACATCAAGTTCACCGACATCAAAGAGATTCCCCTATGGATCTACAGTTTGAAGAATCTGAGTGAGCTTCATCTGACAGGGAATCTCAGTGCTGAGAACAACCGTTACATCGTCATCGACGGGCTCCGAGAGCTCAAGAGGCTCAAAGTTCTTCGTCTGAAGAGCAATCTCACCAAGCTACCTCAGGTGGTGACTGATGTAGGCATGCACCTCCAGAAGCTTTCCATCAATAATGAAGGCACCAAGCTGATGGTGCTCAACAGCCTGAAGAAGATGGTGAACCTGACGGAACTGGAGCTCATTCGCTGTGATCTAGAGCGAATACCGCACTCAATCTTCAGTTTGCACAACTTGCAGGAGATTGACCTGAAGGACAACAACCTGAAGACCATTGAGGAGATCATTAGCTTCCAGCACCTTCATCGGCTGGTCTGCCTTAAGCTCTGGTACAACCAGATTGCCTACATTCCCATTCAGATTGGCACACTGACCAACCTGGAGAAGCTGTACCTGAACAGAAACAAGATTGAGAAGATCCCCAGCCAGTTGTTTTATTGCCGCAAGCTGCGCTTCCTGGACCTGAGCCATAACAACCTGACCTATATCCCAACAGATATTGGCTTCCTCCAGAATCTTCAGTACCTGGCAGTGACAGCCAACAGGGTGAGTACTGTAATATCAGTTTTATAACCATTTCAATCTTTGTTGATTGTTTTTATCCATTGTGGTTTGTTTGCAACGTGTCTGCTAATGAAAATTTTAAAGTTATATAAATTATAATCCCTCTCCTTTTCTCTCCCTACACAATACCTGCCTTGAAATAAAGATTGAAAGTCTGCCTAATGAGCTGTTCCAGTGCAAGAAGCTTCGCACTTTGAACTTGGGGAACAATTGCCTGCAGTCTTTGCCGTCGCGCTTTGGAGAGCTAACTGGGTTGACACAGCTCGAGCTGAGAGGAAACCGTCTGGAATGTCTGCCCGTGGAGCTGAGCGAGTGCCGGCAGCTAAAGAGAACCGGTCTCGTGGTGGAGGAGGACCTCTTCAACACGCTGCCCACAGAGGTTAAGGAACAGTTGTGGAAAGTTGACAAAGAACAAGCTTAAACAGGTTTGTCAATGTGAGTGAAAACAGATACTCACAAACTGTGCCCTGACACAGGAGGAATGCCCATACTTGCTGAAGCAGGCAGTAGACCTGCTGCAGTGTACTGCCAGTAAGGTTGGGTATCAAGAACCAGTGCCAGTTTGACAGAACCCAAATACTAATTCTGGTAGCTTCTGGTTGTTCTCATAGCTAACTGCCCGGTTAATTTTGTTTATTCCCCCATGAACAGTCTTCTTTAGGTCTTTCCACTGTAACACAGTAATGATGCTTTTTAGCAATAATTAAGCACTGCCATTGTGATTGGAAGTGTGTGTTTACACACGATGTAGCAAGGTGGTCTCTAAGACCTTTCTCTCCTGATTGCTGAGTATAGATAATAGTCAAACTGCTCACAGTTGCATCATAACATGCAAAGGAAAAAAATCATGAAATCTGGAAGGTCGAGAGGCCGAAACTCTTTTGTCTGTCTTTTATTTTGTTTGGAAAAGATTTAAGCTGATGTTCACTTAAAATGTTTTACAAGTCATCTGATTATGTCACCAAATACCAATACCAATGCCATGAAGGCTTTTAGCTCTTTACCTTTTGTTCAGAACTGACCTGACACAAATTTGAACTGTGTCTGTTTCAGAGGGATGACAATGGCCTTCAAATACCTTCATATATGCTTTGTTTGAAAATGTTAAGAAAATCATGAGAGTATGACACGAAATCCAAAATCAGGGAGAACTAATGATGAATCATGTCAAGACAGGTTGTAGATTCTGAGATCCTCGTGTCTGAGAAGGTGTTGTATAAGGTTAGAAGGAAAGGGTCATTGAGGACACTGTGTAAGAAATGCAAGTGCTGTACAGAAGGAGAACCAGTTGTCTTTGGCTGGCCGGAGCATTACATTTGCAGGGTAGGGATGTCACGAGGGCTGTTGATGCCAAAATTCTGATGTCACATGCCTTGGAGATGCGATTCTTCTGGGACCGACAAGGGTAGTATAACCCTACGAGAGTGCAAGACTGTCAAACTCGAAGAGGAGGGCAGGGTAAACAATAAAAACAACGCATGGAATGGCAGCAGCATCTGTTTTAACAACACTACACACAACGTTCACAAAGGCTAACGTTAGCTTGTTAAGGCTAACATAGCGACAGCTCATAAGGTGAGCTAGGTGCTCACAATATTAGTGTGCTACTGTCATTACTGTTCAAATACAACTCTGACTTTTAGACAAAACTGCTGCTTGCACTTTGACTCTATGGAGGTGTGTACATGTGTGTTAGCAAACTGAGCAGCCCCCGTTTTTTCTGTTTTTTTGCTGTGGTATCGACTTTTGTGGAATTTCATTGGTATTGGTACAGACTTCCAAATTTCTGGTATCGAGACATCCCTATGGCAGGGTGAAGGGATTGATGGTCTCTTTCTGAGGAAAGGTGTGTGCTGTGTTTGAGGAAGGGCAGTTACTGTACTGAATGCTACCCAGTGGACTAGCATAACAAAGCAACAACTCCCACACAGTTACATTATTGAGGCATCTTATCAGGAAGCGGATACCCAACCCTTACTGTCAGTATACTAAGCAGTGGGAATTGAGCAAATCGTTTTCATAGACATGCTGCATTCACAGTATTTGTTTGCAATGAATTGCACAAAACAAAATGAACAAATATGGGGAAAATGCTGAAAAGGTTTTGAATGAGATGAGTCTTGTCTGCTTCATAAGAATTCAAGTGAAGTCTGAGGATAACAGTGATGTTGAAATGCGTTTCAAATGTTGACAATATGTCTGACACTAACACAGATGCTTACCTGAAACACTAGATTGATTAATTACCCTTGATTATGGTGGATGCAACCACTGGTCTACCTGTATGTCCTGATAGTTGAGTGTTACTGTCTGCAAACAACTTAAAGACCAGACATGCCCTCAAATCTGTGTCTGGGCGCCTGGCCTTGTGTTCTTTTCAGTTTATCATAACATTGAAATATGATGTTTCTACTTAATAGGGAAGTTATTCTGTTATTTTAATATAACTGAACTGCATTACTCAAATATTGTGCAATGTTCAGTGTAGATGTTCAGCTGTGCACAAGTTTACAGCCACCTTTGATGTGAACTATCTTAATTGCTACATAATGCATACATAATTCATTAAGGTGAATTGAAGAATAATTTAGCAATTTAATCAGTTTTTATATATATATAAAAAAATTTGAAAGAACAATGCAATAAGGTCCAAAATGGCCACTAATGAAACATCATTAAATCTAAAATTTTAGCCTTTTGCTTCAAAAAGCTCAAAGCTTTTAATAAACAAGCCACGTTCCACTTAATCAAAAGAAGAAATTAAATTAAGTCATTTCAGTGGCAAGAAAGATTAGGAGACATTTTTGAAAAGAACCATGGATTTCAGGTCAGTTGCCTTAACCTTAATTTACTCATTTTGTATTATGTCCTATTTCTGTTATTTTCGTTGTAGCATCTTCAAAACAAATGATCATACTCTTGACTATGTTTTAATGCAGATAATTGTCTTTAAAGCACTAAGCTATCCAGGTCAAGATGGTAATGGACAGTTTTGCTGGTTTATATTTTGCTTTAATTGCTTTGTTTCATCACTTCCTGTGGACGCTCAGTAAGTGATGATACTTGAAACCTATAATCAATTTGGGCAAATATTCATATAGTGTCTCAAATGGGATTAATTATTCTTTTCTGTTATAGCCTCACCTTGTCATTGGCTGTGCTAATTTTATTTTTACATAAAGGGTCTCCCCTAGTGCAGCTTTAACTTTCTAAACCAGTTTTGTTGTGCACTGCTGACAGCTACCACAGAAAGTAAAAGTCTGACGGAAATGAACATTATGATTGAAATTATCCAGTAAAACTTCTATCATTGTTATTTTGTAAAAGTGATCTAGAAATTTTGCACTTGGGTTTAAAGATTAATTACTGAAGTGACAAGCTCATTTTGGGAATGAAAGTGGATTGTTTTTTATTGTGTGATGGATTGTTTTTTTTGTGTGTTTGTTTTTGTGCCAGATACACTCATCTCATATGTTAACCTATCCCTGCCAGGGAAATAAAAACAGACACAATGCTAAAAATGATTCTCAAAGATTACAAAGTAATATCTTTTCATTTTGACTTACTGAATTAGATCAGTGAGATAGATAAAACTTTTGACTTGCCACCTTACAGCAAGCAGGTCCTGGGTTCATAGGTTTTGTCTTAGTTTCTCACAATTTCTCATATTTTGTCACAGTTTTGGATACATTTCTCATAGTTGTAGGAGATATTTTGAGAAGTTTTATTTATTTCTTCTTTTTTTGTTGGGTCTTGTCATGAATGGGCTTCCATATTTTTCAGGTCAGGTCATCCAATTGTTATCGTTTATTTCTCTGGCTTCAAAGTGATCATTTGTAGAGAAAAGTTGAATACTTTTTTGCCTTAGAGAGTCTTTTCTGCACTTGCATTTTGCCACAGTAAACAGCATGATGCTAAAAATGTGGAATTTAAGATCAATGCACAGCTCTGACACAGCACAACACACAACAGGGGTTCCTGTGTTTACTCTGAGATAAAATATCAGTTTATGTTTTAATAAACCTAACTGCAAGAAAAGTTGGACCGTAGCAATATATAGTACAATAACTGGGTTGAAAAGCATAGGAATAGTTGTGTACATTTATTTCAAGAACATGGTTAACTATCCTATATTGTGCAATATTGCCTTTATTTAAACTATGTAAAAGTTAGTAGTGATGTAGTTTTCTAATGTGCATGGGCATTCTTTTTGTCACATACATTTTACCAACGTGATGGTGAGAATTTCAAGTTAAGTAGATTAGAGGAGATTTTTGATTCTAGAGAATGCTTTTGCACTACGGCACCTCTCCCACAAGTTACATTTAGGTAAATGCAAGTAATGGTATACAACTTCAGTGTCTACAATGCATGTTTTCTGGTATAGGAAAGGTTCAAGTGAATGACTGCCAGCCATGAGATTAAAATGGTATTTGATTACTATTTTAAGTATTTAAGGAACTACACATAGAAAAAACAAATTCTCCTCATCCTTACCTTTAAGTCCCAACTGGAGCATTAAATGATATCCAGAATGCCTCAGCAATACACCACAGATTAAGACAATCAACCATCGTAATTAAAAGCTGACATCACAAATGTCAAATTTAAAGTCCTATAGTGAGCACTGCAAGTAAATGGTCAGTACATTTAAAACTACTTTGTGTAGATTGCTGATAAAGTGGTATCAGTAAATAGATTAGATTTTTGTCTCACAGTCATGGTTAATCTTTTTGTTTTCTGTATCTTCCTTTTTTTTTTTTTCTTTTTTTTTTAAAATCAATTTGACTCATTTTATTTTATTTTCATTTTGACAGCTATTAGTATTATGATAGTATAACTAAATTTCTCAGGAAACCAGCTAGCACTCACATTCTTTTTTGAGTTGATTGCCTATTTTTTTATTACACCTGGTATTTTTATTTATTTAAACAGTTGTGATAACATTTTTATATGCATTTCTATAAATTCTTTTCTAGTTTGGTGTATTTAATATTGACTGCTGGTTTAAAACAAAATGTGTTTGTGATTTTAAAGAAACCACTTGGTTTAACCTTGATTCTGTGTTTTCGTCAATGACCATGTATTAATTGAGTTGTGTCATGTCAGAATTGTTTAATTGTCATTGTGATTAGCACAGATGAGGTGTGTATGAGTGTGTGTATGTAGGTTTGCATAGTGGGACTGTCACCCCTCGGTGTCCTCTTAAAATGATTATTTTTGGGTACAAAATCATTTTCAATGTTCCCTAACCCAGTTCCAGTCATCATAGGTGATGTTCAAATTTGGTTTTGTGTGGTATTTTCTTTTTTTTCTTTGCCAAAAGTTTTTCATTAAAAAAGGAACTCATCAATGCAACAGTATTGATATGAATGATATGGCAATAAGTGACTATTCTGTTTGAACATGTCTCATCCTCTCTTGTACACCATCCATTAGGGTAAAATGAAATAAAGTTTGTTGACCAAATTAGTATTGGTTTCTGTTCAGCTTCTGCTTGGATGTTGTGAAAGAGTTCTCTTAAATTATCATCTGCCCCGGTACCATGCAAGATACTGATCATTGAGATAGTCATTATGTTAATTCAAAAGGTTTTAAGAAGTAACTTGTAAGTGCTCAGTCGTTTTGCTGGGGAGCATCGTACAGGGGACATGCCATTCGATGAACACTTTATAAATACAAAATTGTGTTATGTCTTGACAGTTTATTTGGGAATATGCACCATTAAGGCTGATGTGATAAGGGCCTTATGGTGTATCATCCTTTACCACCTAATGTTGAGGCCCTATCTTTAAGTCGGCCCCTAAATCCAGTTGTAAGACCTGCATTATAAGTTTTGTGCTTATAATAATCAAATTAACCTAAAGCAAATCTGCTAATATTCTATCATGGAAGGTTTTGAAAAACGAATTTGTACATTAAAAGTTCAAAAAGGAAGCTCAGAATCTAATTTTTAAGGTTTAAGGTTTATCCTAACACCTCACCCATGTACTGTATGTTCACTACAAAGACTGTGAGGCTCACCATGCAGTCGCTCAGTCAAACCCTATATCTGCCCGTTTCCATTGAGCTGCAACTATTCATTAACGCCACAGGTCCACGATATATGTAAGTAGTTCACAGATTTACGCATCACAATAACGATAGATGTGAAAATAAAAATCGGTTTTATTTTACCGCTTTGTGCCCATTCGAAATGACGGAAAATTCCTTGCGGAACCATTCAACGCCGGGTAACTGGCCACAGACGGACATATTTCTCCGACACACTTGTTCGCAGACGCAGGGTTTGAAATGGTAAATTTCATTGTAGAAGTTTTCAGAAGATTGTTGTTAATACACAATTAAATAAAAAGTTCGATTTGTTATTAACTATTATTGTGGTTTAATACAGTTAATCCAGCTAGGAGCCGGTTAGCTAACTATGCTAATTTAGCGTCATAAGTTGTTTATGTTTGCTATCTGGGCAACAGGCTAAGCTAGACAGCCAACATTATTGAATGGCTATGAATTACTTTGCCTGTTAAAAGTGAACGTTTTAAGGATTTCATGCTGTTTTTTTCCCCTCTTGTAAATTTTCCAGGCTGTTACCCTTCACACAGATCTAGGAGAAATTAAAATTGAATTGTTCTGTGAGCGCACACCGAGAACATGCGAGGTGAGTTACATGTTTCATTTAATGTAAACCACATGGCTACACTTCACATTACTGTCGACTGTTTTTCAGTACAGAAAAACGTTCAATTGTTTGCAAATTCATTGAAGTTTGTATTTAAATGCAAGAAGCCTCCATATCACCCTCGCAACATCCACATCCTTCTGGGTTTGAACTACTAATAGTTTGGTGCTGTTTGGGAGAGTCTCAGAACTCAGGAGTTAATGTCTTTAAATTATTGCACTCTGGTTAAGGTGCCTTGTGATATAATTCACCAGTGCATGCATGCAGACCCAATATTATATTTTAACTAATGTAATTTTAATTTAATTAATAAAAACCGTGTTTTAAGAGTGGCCCTGTAATTTTAAAAGGTCTAAACAAATTCTGGTGTATTTTCCTTGATGAAGTCATAGTACATCATGGTATGTCCCTTGTGTTTATGTTTTACAGAACTTCCTTGCTTTGTGTGCCAGTGGGTTCTACAATGGTTGCAACTTCCACAGAAATATTAAAGGCTTCATGGTTCAAACTGGAGATCCTACGGGTAAAGGACTGCTCTTGTGTCTGATCAATACCTGAAATGTCAGAATTCACATTCTCACTGTTTTGATTTACTGTATTACAATTCAACTCTGCAGGCACAGGCAAAGGAGGAACAAGCATATGGGGCCGCAAATTTGAAGATGAGTTCAGTGAGCACTTAAAAGTGAGTATCGCCTCTGGCTGGTTTTTACCTAAATAGTTTTCATTCAGGGGACAATAGTTTAATATTGAAACTTTTGTGTTGGTCTTTTGTCTGATTTCAGCACAATGTGAGGGGAGTGGTCTCAATGGCTAATAATGGCCCTAACACGAATGGCTCCCAGTTTTTCTTCACATATGCCAAACAGCCTCATCTGGACATGAAGTACACAGCATTTGGAAAGTACGTAACCTGTATACCAATAAGTGACTGTATGGTTATTTGAGATCAAAACAGTGGTAGGGATGTAAAATAGAGTGATGCAGTGAAAATAGTTTGGATTCTGGCATAATAGTTATTAACTGATAAAAAATTGATTTACATAATACATCATATATAACTGAAGGGAATCCACAGGCCTTTTTGTATATGCATCTGAATTACCGATGTTCATTTCAGATTGTCAGCTCACATCTCACTCTCCTCAACATGTAGGATTATTGATGGCCTGGAAACACTGGATGAACTAGAGAAACTGCCTGTCAATGAAAAGACGTTTCGACCGCTGACTGAAACCCGGATAAAGGATGTCACCATTCATGCTAACCCTTTTGCTGGATAGCCGACTTGGACCTCAAGGCCTTTAACATAGCCATTACTCTGATTTTTTTTTTTTTTCCAACAAGCAAAGTGATACAATGTATGGTACCTTGCCAAAGTTAAATAAGCAAATTGATGAGAAAGCCCCCAGACATCAACAATTGACAGGACACTGACAGACCCTGCGAAATGCTAAGTTGAATAAACAAGATTAAGTTTTTACACCACACTTTTCCGATAGATATGACCTAGAGTTTAAATGTCATTTTAGGTTGTTATTGTTTTGATAACCCAACACCTTAGTCACTGATTTCACAGTTATATGCAAAAGCCAGTGGTCTGATTTCAACAGTTTGTCGCAACATCTGTGTTGACTTAATTTTAAGAAATGGTTTTTCTCCTTTAAAAGCATGTTGATATGTCACAGTCTTTGTAATGAAGAAGTGCAACTTATTCTTAACTCATTCCTTTTCATGTTTTCACAATTGACACCATAAAAAGAAAAGACATTTCTGGATGTTTTTTTCTTAATAGACTGTAAATAAATTGCCAATGTTTTATAATAAATAAAGCTTTTGTAACTAACATTCATGTTTAGTATGATTCAAAACATTAAGTACTTGCACAAAAAAAAATGCAACAGAAAAGGTTGGAAGACGCGGTCATGGAGTGTCTAATACAGGAATTGTAGTTATATAAACTATAAAGTGATTACCTGACTCGTCAAATTACGTCATCAGTAGTGGACGAAGCAAAGTGTCACTGGCACAAGCAAGTTCATGCAAACTGCATACAAACCCCTCAGAAATGGCCTCAGACGATGCATATAAAGTGAGTTTACAGTCTTGCATGTGGTTTACCGTTGTTTCCGTGTATTTATTTCATCATTACTTCGAGTATGAACTGAATTACAGCTCATTAATTCATGGTGAGCTACTGTGTAGACACCTGATAGACATTTGCCGTTTCTATATGTATTTTAGGTGCACTCTCTGAAGGGGAAAGTGACCCTGATAACGGGAGCCAGCTCAGGCATTGGGGCAGGTACGAGCGTCCTCTTCGCCAAACTCGGAGCTCTGCTGGCTCTCAACGGCCGCGACGTGGAAAACCTCAGTAAAATAGCCAAACAATGCACCGACTGTGGAGCTGCCGAGGTACTGACTCGTGCAACGTTAACGCTTAACTTGTGTTCATCCACGTTGACACTGTGCCAAGGCTTCGTTGACTGTAGTTCTTGGTGGAGGAGTCAGGAGAAGTCTCAATATACAAACAATACAGTTTGTCGTGACACCAGCCTCCAGTTGGAGACTTTTAAATCACCAAAACCTGATATATTAAGATGATAAACTGGGGATATAGGTCAAAATGTGGCATAAATAGGCCTGCAATCAACATCAACGAGCCCCAATGCATTGTGGGATGAGTACAAAGCATATTTTAAACCCGTATTTGTGAACAGTGAACCATAGGCTAAGACTCAAGTAAATTGGTTTATTGTCAAATTGGCATGGATGGAAAATAAATGAATACATATAGATGATATAAAATGGCATTTTGATGCTGACATATATATTAAAAAGATGTGTGGGTGTGCATTTACTGTGCAGCCTTTGCTTGTTCCCGGAGACCTGACTGATGAGGAGACGGTAAAGAAGTCAGTGGAGCAGACCATCGCTCACTTCGGCCGGCTGGACGTCCTGGTTAACAGCGCGGGTATCCTGGCCATGGGCAGCATCGAGACGACAAACCTAGCCCAGTATGACAAGGTCATGAATATCAATGTGAGGTAGGACATCATAACATCATGGAGACACATCAGTGCTGAGTGTACAGTGGCAGGGTTGTGTCGGATGATAATTAAGCAACGTTTGCTGTTTTGTATCCACAGTATTTGTGTATATTGTTGACTGAATCTAGATATGACAACTTTCCTTTTGAAGTGGAAGTGGAAGTTTTTAGTAGATATAATTGCATTTATCTCCATGTTATATTCAGTTGTGCTGTAAACAAAGCAGAGCATGCAAAGCTAATTCCAGTTTAGGAGTAAAAAAAGCATGTTGAGCCCACCCGCAGATCTTCTATAGAGCACATCAGGCCAAGCTGTCATAAATCCTCAGGAACGTCAGAACAGTGCCACCATTCACCAGCTACATGATCTAAACAGAACAGTATCAATGTGGGTGTAGTTGTGATATTGCTGCTATCCCACTTGTGAAGCTCCATCACAGATCTTAGGATGTAATTGTCGCTTACAGTCTCAAGAGATATATAGTACACAGCATAAATGAGTACACCCCCTCTGAACATAATGGCATTTTTTTTCCTAAATGATCAACATTCCAATTGATAAGAAGGTGACAAAAACATATTTATTTATATATATATATAAAAAAAACATAGAAAGATATGTCATCAATTTCTAATAAATAAATAAATAAATAAATAAGGCAGCTTTGCTTAAATCTAGGGTTGCAAAGATGAGTACACCCTTGTATTATTTTAGAGCTTAGTATGTCCTCCCTTACTTGTAAGAACTGCACCGACGCTTCTTGGTGTCGAGTGTACAAGTTCACAGTATATTGTCCTGTCTATCGCGTTCCACTCCTGGAGGATGCCTTGATGTTTGAGGGGGGACTGCTGCTCCACTTGTCTCCTCAAAATTCCCCACAGTTGTTCAGTAGGGTTGAGGTCTGGTGACATATTTGGCCACTGCAGCACTTTCACCTTGTTCTTCCTCAAGAATGCATCAGTGGCCTTGGAAGAAGGTTTAGGGTCATTGTCATGTTGGAAAAAGTGCCCATCGACCCAGAGTGTGGAGGGAGGGTAGCATCTTCTCTTTCAGGATTTTGCAGTAAATCTGTGAATTCATGATGCCATTAATGAAGTACAACTCCCCAGCACCTTCAGCACTCACACATCCCCCATATAAAGAACTTTACCACTGCCATACTTCACTGTTGGAACCATGCACTTCTCTCTGTACTCCTCCCCTTTTGCGAGGCCCTACATTTCGGATGCCATCACATCCCAAAAGATTGACTTGGGTCTCATCAGACCAGAGTATAGATTCCCAAAAGTCTCCACCTTTGTCAGTATGGGCCTTGGCAAAGGCTAAACGGGCTTTCTTGTACTTTGGCTTCAGCAGTGGCTTCCTGCGTGCATGACGGTCTGGCACTTTTGTGTGGGGTGCGTCTTACTGTGTGAGATGAAAGTAACGTTCACAGTCATTTGGCTTACCATAGCTTTTGCCAGGTCTGAGGCACTTGCTTGCCGATTCTCTTGCACTTTTCTCAACAAAACTCGCTCATCCTGAGGTGAAAGCTTACAATGACAGCCAGGACGTTTCCATCCTTTTTGAAGTCCGTCCTTTTTGAATTTCTGTATCACTTTTGCAACTGTGTTCTGACTTAATAACAATGATTTGCTAATCCTCTTGTACCCTAACCCTTTTCTGTGCAATGAAATAATTCTGTTTCTCAAGTCTCCAGACAATTCTCTCTCATGTGGTGCCATTGTTGTCAGCATTAAGTCTGAGAGCAATTCAGTGGGTTAGGTGCCGCTTTAATTGTCAACCAATTACACCTGTTTGAGTGGGGTCATTCAGCAGACTCACCTGGTGAGTCTGGTGCCCTTAACGAGCACCAAAAAACATCCTATTAAGTTTTATTTTGTAACTTTCAGGAGGGTGTACTTATTTTTGCAACATTTATCATTGGTAACTGATGTATTGAATTATGCACTACTGTAGTACATTTTAGAAAGTATGTTCCTTAACTTTTGTTTCATATTCCAGATCTGTGTACCATCTGACTCAACTTTGTGTGCCCCACTTGATCAAGACCAAAGGCTGTGTCGTCAATGTGTCCAGTGTCAATGGACAGAGATCAGTAAGTTTTATGCAACTGGACGACAGTTTCCAACAGGACCGTCCACATCTTTATTTATCATGAAGCATCTTTGAGAACTGTGATTTTCCTCTCTGTAGTTCCCCGGTGTGCTGGCCTATTGCATGTCCAAGTCTGCCATTGACCAGTTCACACGCTGTGTAGCACTTGGTGAGTTGGGCCATTTTAGCCTTGTTTGTTCGGCATTATAAAAGTTCACAGTGACACATGAGCACAGGTGACCACGTGACTGCTTTTTATTTCAGAGCTGGCAGAAAAGCAAGTCAGAGTGAACTCAGTCTGGTACGTGCAATGATCGTTTTAAGTTCACTTTCAGATTCTTGCCTATTCTCATTTTAGTTCACATGCCATTTGTTATGCAGATTGTCTGAAATTGAATTTAAAATTTAGCATTTCTGTTTTACTGGATTGTACATTTGTGCTTTTATCTCCTCAGCCCGGGTGTGATCATCACAGATGTCCACAAGAGAGCAGGACTGGATGAGGAGCAGTACGCTCAGGTAACACATCATGACATGACATTACTGCATCTTGCCCATTCAACCTAATTATACTGTCCTAATTATACTGTGAAGTCATCCCAAACTTAACCCTGATGTTATGTTGCGAGCAAATAAATCTGAACATACCAAAGAATTAAACTTTTATCTGCAGAAAATGATAAAAACAAATTATATGTATCCCCCATCCTTGTGCCGTCTTTTTCACCACCAGTTCCTTGCAAAGTGTAAGACGACCCACGCCCTCGGTCGACCAGGTGAGGTGGAGGAAGTGGCGCACAGCATCGCCTTCCTGGCGTCCGACGCTGCCAGCTTCATTACTGGAGTCAACCTACCTATTGATGGAGGTCGCCATGCCATGTGCCCAAGATAAGACCGTGTATTTTAATATACAGCAGTCTGTTAATATAGTGCTTTCAAACTCTATAAAGTCTGTCCGTGTTTTTGTGCAGTCGACTGAATCGCCCTATTTCCACAAAACTTAGACAGAGGAGAAAAGTTTTGTAGAAAAAAGAAAACATTACTTCAAGGACACAATTTTTCTCCATGTTTACAATGGTAGTAACTGTCAGGACTTGACGGTTTCCAGGTGTGAAATGAAGAGAAGGAAGCTAAAATGGCACTGTCACAAGTAGGCAGTTTAAATGCATTTTATTATCTCGCTTTGCTATGAAGTTTTCTTTGATGAATAAACAAAACAAATTGAAAGCTGCTTATCAACAAAGGTTTCACACATTTATTGAATTACCTGTTAAGTCATTAGACTTCATTCACACAGCATAAAATGTCTGTACAGACCAAACACTGCAAGCTCATGTACTGTGGTAGTTTAATGTTCTGTATTGTAAGAAATCCTCTGAGTTTATAGATTGGTGGGACCAACCATCATCGCTGCACAATTTAGTGACAAATGCATAAACAGTAAATAAAAAGGCTGGTAATGTCCTGATTGTCCAGGACAGTTTAATTATAAAACCTCATACAGACTGTAGATTCGTTAAAGCTCCAAATGACCAAAAATGTGCTTAAACATGACTTTGATGCCTGGTTTTGAACTGGAAAGCTAATCAGAATTTAAATAATATTTAAATAGAATCCACCGTTGATAATAAAAGTTGCATAATTATACATTTTAACAAATAAAAAACTTAACTTATAGTGTCAGACTCGTACAAAGGATATTGAAAATGTTAAAATACTACCTTGAAAATATAATTTAATGAATTTGGCCTGCGTGTTTACAATCTTCCCTTTTTTCGTAAAGCACAGACGTCGCTTTGCCGAGTGCTGATGAGAGTTTATCAACTGTTGTGTCAACTGTTGCAGCACCAGGTGTCACCTCTGTGTCATCCCAGATTAGATCAGGTAACGAATTGTTTGCTGTGAGATGAGAGGTGCAGTACGAGGTAGCATCTGGACACACTTTTTTTCTCGGTTCACACTATGGAAACCTTGGCTCCACCTTAACATGGAAAGTACCACACAGCAGTTGTTTGTGTGAAGATATCTGTAGAAATGTGGGGTCCCTCAGCACTGGACAGTTAGTAGAGGCTCAAGAAGACTTACCTGGCGGCAGCATGCCTGTGTGTCTGAGGCACACTGTATACCTGAATGAGTGATATGATGTTGATACTGTATATGCCTAAAGGCTGTGGAACAATAACTATTGCACTTTATATTACAATATACAGTACATATACATGTATAAATAATACTTTAACATTAAAATAGGAATTATTGCATTTGCAGGTGTAACTGTTCCATATTTCTGTACAGATCTCTTGAAAAACTTTTTAGGTTCTTGCAAAATCGGGTATCAGACCGTGAAGAAAATATGATACAACATGGTCCGAGAGATGACAGAAATGAGACGTTGATATTACTTCCAAAAGGGGCGTTCAGATCTTGTATCACACAAACAAGTCTCTGAAAAAGGAGCTTATTATTGTTTTCCATAGGCTGATTAGTGCCAGAAGTCTTATCTCTGCATTTCCAATGGGCCGTCTTTCTCTGGTGCCCCCTCCGGTTTCTGCAGTCCAAGCATATTTTGTAGAGAGAAAATTGGGGGGGTCTGAAGGACCAGTCTCCCCCATCCACCTTCCCCCAATGCAGTCACTCCTTTAAGGAGTATTCCTGGCCCCCTCCACAGGGCCCTATAAGAAGCACACGGGTCCCACCTCGAGGTGATAGCGTGCGCCAGGTGCTGTTGTTGGTAGGTTGTATACATCCACTATGGGGAGTAAGTTTGGGTCCTGGGACTGGAAGATGAAGTGGGTCTGATGCCATCGGCCATCTTTGATCTGAAAGTGAAGGGTGCATTATGCCACATGATGTGATGATGAGGAAGACAAAATGTCAAAGAGTCAGATCTCTCACTTTGCTCAAGTGGTATCTATCTGTACAGATAGTTCTGATCTTTGGGGCAGTTTTTCTGCCGCCACCCCAGTGTAATAGAGGTGAATGGAATTTTATTTGTGCTGCACAAAGCATTGAAAATTTACACTTAATTTAACAGCAACTTGCCATTCCACAAATGATGCCCCAGTTATTCTTGATAATCCAAAGACTTCAGTGGGAAAAATTTTCAACAAAAAAAATAGTCCCTCAAAAAAACCATTAGCAATGAGGTCTGTGGCTGATGGCTAATGCTGCTGAATTTTTACTGCTCTGACAACCTCAAACAAAATTCCACTCACCTCCACCGTATTTGGTTGGGGGCAGAATCTGTACAAATCAAACCTGAACTATCTGCATGGCTAGCCACCACAACAGGTAAGTGAGGAAACATGTTTTGTTTTGGGCTATGTGGAGCTAGGACTAGGAGGCAATTAGCTTATCTTTGCATAAAGACTGGAAGCAGAAAAAAATGTAGCAGCTAACCAGGATCACTCCAAAATCAGTCTACCAGCAAACTCTTATTTAATCAGTGCATTATTGTTTATGTCATAATAGTAGCCGTGCATACCCAGCAGTCATCCCTGTGTATGATCGGCTCCAGGAGGTCTCCTGCTCGGATCATCTCGCCGTTCCAGGCCTTGAAGCTCACAGCGCTGGGTGAAGGCTGCAGGGAGGGTCCTGCTGCCCACACAGGTGTGTTGAGACAGTGAATGGTGATGTGCTGCACGGCCTCAGTGCTCAAAAGGTGGATGAAGTTCATCTGGATACGACCCACTCCTGTCTCCAACTGGAAGGCAAGTGGATTTTTGTTACTTTTAATTTCGACATATTTGTAGCATGAATGTGAGGTTTATTATTTAAGATCAAAATCTGGAAGATGTAACACTGACCAAGATACTTAAGTCTACTTGGTTCCTATTTCACCAGTTTGTTACAAAATGACTACCACAATATGACTCCATGTAGAGCTTACTTTAGATACATAAGATTAGATACATTTGTGTAGACTAAAAAATGTGTTTCTCAAATAATCCTAACATAGAAAATAGTCTCATTTTAATGACAGATTGTTCACAAACATGCCTGATGTACTGGACTTACTGTGCGGGTCTCTGTAATAGAAGAACTTAAGCACAATCAATTTGGGAATTGATAACAGGCTGCAATTCTGATATAAATTAGACCGAGTTACATCTGGTTCACAGATTGTGCCTTTAAGTATGATTGCCTGTCCCCATTATTTTATTTACAGTTAATCCAGGAATTGAGTCTGGCTGTGATGTATTGCTGCATTGTAGGGTTGAAATATAAATCCAAAACAAAGGAATGAAAGGATGAAGGACATTTTAAGATTCTTGAGCTTCATTTGCCAGCTGAGTGTGCCTTTGATGGTGACTTGGCCAAGTCTAAAGAGTAAATGGGACGGCTTAAGATTCACTGCATGAATTATCCATCCAAATAGTGCTAGTGTTTATTGTACAGAGGCAGAAGATGAACAGCTGTGCTCCTTTATTTATCACATGAATGGCATACACACACACACACACACACACACACACACACACACAAACAGCTCATCTTAAACTCTAAACCTCTCTACTTCTTGAGAAATTCTGTCTTAAGACAACATGAAGAAAACATTCTCCACAAGGACACAAGCATTCATCGATTTGATATTCATCCACTGTCTGCACAGTGTTCTCCGGAAGTGATCTTGTCTCTATCTCAGTGATGTGTGTTTAAATTCTATAGGGCGTATGTCTCACTGAAGCAAATGACTAAATATAGAAGCGATCCTCACCTTGGACACCGTGATAGGTTTCAGGCACGTTTGTCCTCCAGCAGTGAAGTTACATGTCACCTCAATAGTGTCGGTGGCACAGCCGAGGTTCGGGTCGATCCAGTAAGTGCCTTTCAAAGAGGAGCAGCAGAGGAGGGAACGGCACTTATCAATCAAAACACTGTGAAATTGTGCAGAGAAACGATGGAACAGTTTAAACGTCTCCTCACCATCGTACATCCTGTGTTCACAGTTGTAAAGGTCTCGGCAGATTCTGGCAGGATTGTCACGGGTTCCCAGAGGGTTCTTTAAACTCTGGATCAGAGTGCTGAGATGCTGCAGGGTCTTGAAAATCTCTGTGCCCTGGTCTAACATGGGCAGGTCCATGCTCTGATAATTCTGCTTTGGACATAATTAAAAAAAAAAAAAAGTCATGATTTATCATACTATTATCCTGTTCTACAAAAAAAAAATGGTTTTACCAACTCACTCTAATATTTCATGAATCTGTAATGGCACAAACATTCTCTGACACACCACAGAACCAACCAAGAATCAACAGTGACTCTTTGCAATGAGCTTTGCTTCCCTCCAAACTGACCTCTTGCCTCAGTGCAGCATGGGAATCAATGATGACTTGAAAGGCAGCGCCAAGAGCCTCATTTCTCTAACAAAGAAGACAGTGAGACAATGAGTTAACCACAACCGTGATCATTTGTACTGCTCTGTTTGTACTACAACATGTCTTCATTCCCCAAAACACCCACAACTAACAATAGAGAGAAACATACTTACAAGTGAAAGGGCAGAACTGTGACGACCCTAGAGACAAACGGGAGAAACCAGTATTATAATAGGCATTTTTGTATCAACGGCAACTTGATGTATTTGTGTTCATGGAGTAATTCTACAAATCCTGATCTACACTGTCAGTGGTAGATTATTCATATATGCAACAAAATTATTATGAATGCACAGGAAATGAGGCATAAAACGAAAAGGAAATAAAGCATTTCAGACGC
This sequence comes from Seriola dumerili, assembly GCF_002260705.1. Lineage (NCBI taxonomy): Eukaryota > Metazoa > Chordata > Actinopteri > Carangiformes > Carangidae > Seriola > Seriola dumerili. The sequence goes on from NW_019174923.1 coordinate 63,273, forward strand.
AGTGAAATGGAGCCGATGGCAAACAGCTGTTTGAATTAGATCACAGTGGAAAATAAGCAGGTCTATAACTAGTTAGATTTTCTTATAAATAACACACTTGATGTGCTCACAGTCTAACCAGAGTGCAGGCGTACATTTGAGTTTTTCCTCTTCAAATGATTTTCTAGCAGACTGCTACAGCCACAGCTCATTTTGCATGTTTCATTTTAAATTGAACTGTGGGATATGAATTATGAAAAACAGTTATGTTCCCATTACAGGTGTCATCAGATCCAATAAAAGAGACTAGGCATCACTAGTGTTCACAGTTCACAAGACCCATTTAATCCAAGATATTCTTTTCTTGGTTTAGTGGCAGGATCTAGTGGAACGATCTGACCTGCGCCTAAATACAGTTACTTAACACTACTGTCTACATATTGTCCTTTACATTTGTACATTTTGACGCTTATGAAGACGCAGAGTCGAAAAACTTGTCTGTCTGCACTATTAAAGACAGAAAATCAATTACTTTCCAGTCTCTCTCCCTCTGTAATATACTGTCCTTGATCTGGAAAGCAGCTAATTCAGCTTCAGACGCTCAAAGAGCGACTTTTCACAAAGAAAAACTTTCATTGGAGATTTCTTTTACTTGTTAAAAGCAAAACACTCAATCACATTTTTTTCATTTCATGTATCTAAATTCATTGTTTTTAATCTTAAAAAAAAAGAAAAAAAAAAAGAGGAACTTACTGGTAGTCCTGGTGGTCCACGAGGACCAGGAGATCCCTGAAAAAAAATCACATGACCACATTAGGCTTCACCTTATTTCTAACTTGGACTTTACAAAAGATGATGCAGAAGTTAATTCATTAATTCTTATCATGCATGAGTAGACCACAGGCCGGAGCAGAGAACAATGGTTAAGCTATAACAGTTGAATAATTACTCACCCTTGGTCCTTGCAAACCCTGATTGAAATAAAAGAAAAATAAATCAATATTCCGACAATATTAGAATGAGCAGACCAGATATTACACTATCATGTACAGTACAATGCCATCTTTGTGCTACTAATTCAATTCTTTATCTACCTACTGTTGTATTGCTATTGAGTTGCCCTCTCGCTTCTTTGCAAGCCTACACTCTGAAATCTTATTCCCACACAGCAAATCCTATTTTCACACAGGAAACCTATACATGAGTGTTGGCGTTTTCAGAGTGCGCTTGTGAATTGTGCCTGTGTATGAGCACTTAACAAACCTCTTGAAAAAGCTTGAGATGAGCATGCAGCCAACATTTATCACCCTGACAGGAATTCCACAGCAGCTAAGTGTTACTGTGAATGTAACAACAAACAGTGGAGTACAATAGGAAATGAAAAGTGCTGAGGGCAAAGCGGGCCGAGTGGCGTGCTGTCTCCATACTAAGTATCCTATTCTGTGCTCACAGTACAGACAGAAAAGATTCATCAAAACAGCGCCACGCACCGTCTCCCCCCGACTTCCTTTGTCACCCTGGGGTCCCTGATGGAGAGAAAGGAGACAGAGGATCACTCCATCACTGCCAGAAAGCAGAGAGAAGTCACATAAAGCTTGGCAGATAGGATGAGATATGAGATACATACAGGATGACCGCTGGGGCCAATGATGCCAACGGGGCCCAAAGCTCCCTCCGTACCCTGGGAAGCAGAGGCATGTTAGTGACTGAGGACACGTATGATGGAGCATCTGACGAAGCAGTGCTTATTTTTCACGGCAAGTGTGCAGTTTTTGAGAGCTGAGCACCCTGGCATTGGCTGAAGTACTCCACTGAGTTACCAAAGTACTATTAATCTTCATCGTACCATCAAACCACGTGGTCCTCTCGGCCCCTGTATCCCTGCTGGGCCAGTATCTCCGGGTGGTCCCTAGAAACACACAAACAATTGTTTTGTATGACTGGATGAGGTGAGTCAGAGGTTAAACCAGTATTAAGTAATCAATGACCTTTGTTGACCTCTGTTGGCAACAGGTAGGATTTAATACACTGACAAATTTCTCTGTGGTTAGCAAATGGCAACAAACATTGTTAAATGCTTTAGTAGTTGAAATATCGTAAGCTACAGTTCCTCTAATGGCCACTAGGTGGTGAAATTAAGAAAATACACTGTGCCCCCAGTCCCATACCCACACATTAACTCCATATACTGTTACAGTATGCTATTAGTACACTGAATTTCAAAACCAATCCTAGCTGACATTGGGTGGGGGGGCAGGGTACACCCTGGACAGGTCGCCAGTCTATCACAGGGTTAACATATAGAGACAAACAACCATTCACACACACCTACAGGCAATTTAGAGTTGCCAATTAACCTAACCTGCATGTCTTGGGACTGTGGGAGGAAGCCGGATCTACCGGAGGAAACCCGCGCAGGCATGAGGAGAACATACTCCACACAGAAAAGCTGAGAGGTTCAAACTCAGAACCTGCTGTAATATTCCAGTATTAAGGCTTAAAAAGAGGTGCATTTGGGTCAGTATTTGCTTCACTGCCACCCAGGTTCCCATGCGCTTTGAAACCCAAACACAAGCTTCAAAATGCCAATTCAGAAACTTGTAGGTGTGCCACAGATGTTTTTCTATGGTCTATGGTTCCTATATACGTCTTTGGGCAACAACAAACAAAACAGCTCTGTTCGTTACAGAAACAAATGTTGTAGCCTGGTGAGGCCAAGATGTAATATTTTCATACACCGCTTTCAACTGCTTATCCAACTGCTTAACAGCACATATGCTACCAGTTTTGATCATAACCAAATATAGCTGTAAAAATAAAGGGTTTGCAGCTGTGTTTTTGTTACATTTCTGCCATAATAGTACCATAATAAAAAAACAGCTTATGTTTCATTAATGTAGTAATTCTGAGGAAGTGGAAAACCTTTGTAAGAAACAAGTGTAAACAGCTTAATCTCTCTTCTTATTTAGAATAAGGTCAGTACTGTTGCCATTACAGCCATTAAGAATCACTCCAACAGGATGTTAAAGCAGTTTGTTACAGAGCCTTTACTTTTGCAACTTCATCTGATTTTACTGACTTTAATTATCCTTACTCATTGCTTCTGAGTTAGAACAACTGTTATAAACTCTACTAAACACTAACACAAAGCTCATCTGCTTCACGCTCCTGTTCAACTCCCACAGTGGGAAAATATCCAACGCCTCTCTCAGGGTTTTAAATGAAACTCTTGTAAAGCCTGCTCTGTTTCTTCAGCTGGCAATAATCTATAGTGCAGTAAGTAAAGCAGACTTATGGTGTAGCAGATGTTATCCTGGGGCATGTTATAGTAATACCTAACAGCTTTCATAGCAATTATTACTGAAGATAATGTAATGTAATGTACCTCAAGACAATTTTAGGCGTTTAAACTTCACAAAAGTGACTTTTTGGATCATTCTAAAGTCTTAGCGCAATATGATAGCTCTGACCAAAAGGGTAAGAACTTAGTTCAGACTGGAAAATTAAACTTGATAGGTCTGACTGACCCGAGGTCATCATTTCAGTTGTGAGTAGAGCTTGGTGGGAGCATACCTTTGGCCCAAACAGACCCGACACCCCTGGAAATCCTTGTTCCCCAGTATCCCCCTGATACACAAAGAGAAAGGAAAGTGTGGTCATCTTTTTCACAGCACACTGTCACATAAAAGAACTTCAGTTAGTTATTATTTCGGCAAGTCGGTGCTCACTGGTTGCCCTTTAGTTCCCTGGTCTCCTTGTTTTCCTGGCAATCCCATCCCACCAATAGAGCCTCTTTTTCCTGATGGACCGGTTTGGCCTGGAAGACCCCTCTCACCCTGGAGAAAACACACAAACACAAACACACATAAACACAAGCACATCCTCCTCACATCCCACCCGACAACCTCTGCATCAGACACAGCTGTAGAAGCCACGATGCAGCAACAAGTTCATGATCATTCACTGGTTTCCCACCAATGGACACAGCTAACTGCATTTAGTGGGGCCCCTGACCAATTAGGAAGCACTGCCAAGAACTGAACCTGGATATGAGCAGCGCTGGGCTGGTGCCTTTCCTCCTACATCACCCTGGTGCCCCCCAATATACTTTTTAAAGTTTGATTATCACAGGAAGCAGAGGAACCAAACTACAGTTTACCTCATAACAAACTGTCCAGCTTCAATAAATGTGCATGTTAATCACCAATACAAGTCCAAATCAGAACTTTATGCCCAAACCACAGGCAGTGAGGTCAAAATTGCCTAATACCACAGGTCCAATAAATAAAGCCTCTCTGTGTTTGTCACAGTCATGCATATGTAAATTTTATGTAACATTGGCAGGGCCATGCAAATCGATACTCTGCCAACTCATTAATATTTTGCAACAGTAATTTCCTGAAATTATTGCAGTGAATATGAGGTCTTTTGAGAGAAGTCTTTGTGCAGACTTTGGCCTTTGAGATCAGAAAATGCTCCAAATATAAAGGCAGCTTTATAGTGTCGAGGGAAGCGGCCCTGACATATGAAAGCTGAGTTGGCAGTTTGCATTTGATACTGGCAATAAATTTGCCTGCATTGTAATCTATAAAATATGCTTTAAGATCAAGTTCTTTGTGAATACGATCAAAACTTTTTTAGCACAAGCAATTAAAGTGGTGCAAATTGTCCACCCGTCGTTCTCACCTTCTGTCCAAAGTAGCCTTGACTTCCAGGAAGCCCGGTCACACCCGTTTTACCCTGCTGCCCAGGTTTTCCGGGGAACCCCACCTCTCCGTCTTCTCCTTGCTCCCCCTAAAGACAAAATAGTGATCATGATCAGAGCGGATATTAATTTAATTTAGCAACAAATAAGCAAACTGCACTGTCCGCACCTTGACTCCTTTACTTCCATCTTTACCAAGCAGTCCATCCATTCCATGCGGCCCCTCAAGTCCCTCCCTGCCCACAACCCCCCGTGGGCCAGGAGGACCCTCTGGACCCTTATGAAAGACAACGAGTGACATTAATATGAAAGCTTGAATTGATTTTAAATAGTAACATGTAGTTTGAGTGTGAGTTCAAGTCAAGTCAAATTTTATTTATATAGCCCAATATCACAAATTTACCTCAAGGGTCTTAACAATCAGTTATGTCTGATTATAATTTAGACAAAAGAAAAGCATCAAACTCACTGGTGGTCCTTTGGTCCCAGATGTTCCTGTTGCCCCCGATTTTCCTTTCTGACCCTGGAGCATAAAGAATTCATGTTGCACAGTTGTGACATGGTTGCATGACTGACAATACAGTCCATTAATGCTTCAGTTTTCTCATACAACAAAATCATGCCTCTATTATTTATGTCCTTACTTGATCACCTTTGGATCCTTTCAGCCCTGGTCGTCCCTTTGGCCCAAGATGTCCCTAAAATGATCATTACTGTTTGATTTGAATTACACTGATTGTGTTTGCGCAGTCTGACACAGTGTCGATGTATTTTACATTTCAAGAGGAATACATGGGATACTTACAGGAAGCCCTGAGGCACCAGCTTCACCTCTCTTTCCATCAAAACCCATTTGACCCTGGAAAATGTAAATTTCTGCAGTTCAATGTATAGAACATAACTTAACCCTGATTGACACTATTCCTGAAGAAAGCAAACAACATATCATTTTTTTTTATTTCACTCACAATGTGTCCGGGGTCACCTGGCTCTCCTCTCTCTCCTCTGTCTCCAGGAGGACCCTGGATTCATGTAGAAACAAATTAATTAAAGAATCCCGAACACCACAAACAAACAATACAAAAAAAAAAAAAACTGGTAGACGTAAGAAACTCACTCTGTCACCTTGGGGACCAGGAGGACCTTCAGCCTTGCTGTCATCTCCCTGTTCACCCTAAACAAGCAGTGCAGAAATAGACAAACAACCGCAATCAATAGCATTTCCCTAAAACCCAATGGTCTGTGCAAAATCAATGCAGCGCTTGTTTGAAAGAGTATAACAATGGAAACACATTGCCTGCTCTCTTTACATGAATGGCAAATCATTACATTCGCTATTATCCACAATGATCCCATTTCACATAAATGGTGCCAATGTCTGTTCCAGGGTCTTTATGGAATTCATTAACCAATAACCACGGGTGCGTGTATGATTTTATTAGTCATGTGTTGTGCGTATGTCAAATTAAATAAATAAAAGAGGAGCGCAGCAGGCATCGGAAAGTAGGGGGATAATTGGTGTTGCCCAGGGGCCGAACAAAAGTGACACTTACATGGATAAAAAGCAATATATTGTAGCATTAGAGCTTTTAACATAACTGTGATTGGGATAAGTATTTATCTGCAGCATGCTTTAGTGCCAGTGTTACCTGGCTCTCTCAATTGAGAATCATAAATTTTGCAATGACCCGTGTGATAGCATGATATTGATTTTAATTATAGAGCAAGCACAACCATTATTTCGAGGATATTGGCAAAGAGAAAATAACAAATATCCACATCCAGATGGCTCCTGCCCAGGGACTAAAAACAACTGCAAATTAGCATCTCACTAAACTCTGGTACAGTTTGCTCTATTGTGTGCTGCTCCTGTCAAATAAACACAAATTATGGAGCTAATATCCCCTAAAATCATGAGTAGAAGAGTCCAGGTGCTTGGTAAATTATATACATTTGACAGAACTTAGATAATTGGATGTGTCCTGGTTCAAATCATCGATCACATTAGGGATGAGTAGAGTAATATACGACAGACAGAAGAGGCACTAATTAGGGACACAACTAAAGTCCTGATGCATTAATTAAACTGACCATGCACTCAAAGACAATGTGCTGCATGATGGTTTTACCTTGTTAAATAACCATATCAGGCCCCCAGAGCTCATCAGACACGATTAAAGTTCAGATAGCTATTAGGAACAGCAAATAATTTTTCAGAATGTACCTTTTCACCTTTTGGCCCAGGAGGTCCCAGTGGGCCCTGTGGTCCCATGTGACCCTATGACAAGACAAAGAGTTTGTGATTGCATCTCATTTCAGGGCTGTAACCTCACAGCCGTCCACTCAGCTGTTACTTTAACACATGGAATCAAGCTACAGACAGAGGAGGACAAAACCTCTGAAACAGTGTCATCAATCATCACTTTAAAGAACGCAATTTTGTGATTCATCGTTCAAGACAATTTGATTCTGCTTTAGTTTTAAGTCTGCAATAATCAGTTTCTCACCTCCATCTTATCCTGAATTTATTATGTGTATACACAGGTTCAGACCAGCAACGTTGCCGTTTTTATCTCCTTTGTACAAGAAATAAGAGAAAGATTCTCTGTCATTCCCATATTTTAACTGGCAAATATGAAGCACCTTCTTCATTGGTACGAATAAATAGAAGGGAGGTACACTTAGCTAGCTGCAAGCAGACATGATGAGCTAGAGAAAGACAAACCAGTCTCTTTTTTGCAATTCAGTGTTTTCTTTTTCTTTTTTCATTTATTTGATGCTTTGAAGATTTGTCCATGTTTGGTCCCCACTGAAGATTAGACAGATGTTTCCTGCTCTCTGCCCTCTAGTGGTCAGTTTTAAGGCAAAAATGAATAAAAATTATATAATGTTTTACTTCTAGGCACAATGCCATTAATCAACATGAGATGACATATTTTTAGTTTGGTTTATACATTTAAAATAGCAAAGAATCAAGAGAAATCACAGTTAAATAATAGGCTGAAGACTCTGACAGAGCAGTGCTTTCACCTGCACCTCATAAAAAATAACATTAACCAAAACAACACAAAGGGTTGTTGACACATCCAAGTGTTAGAGGAGGATTTCCCCAACTGTGAAATGAAGAGGAAGCACAAAACACCAGCCTGCGATTAATCAACAAGCAAAGTGTCTCACACAATATTTGGTATGAAATGTAAACCTGGATGAGATACATTTCTAAAAACTGTCCAGGCTTTTTAAAACACACGCTGGTTCAAGGAAAAAGATGTAAGTAATATCAAGACAAAGGGGCCCCACACTCAAAAAAAAAAAAAAAAGATTTACTGAATGCATTGCACATTTCGACATTACTTCATCATTAGATAAAGCGCCTGCCAACAATGTACCCTCCTTGCTTTCGCCCTTTGACACACACACACACACACATCCGATATTATGTCATGCAATAAAAGTTCTTCTTTCCATAGAATATATTATATAGAAACAGGGAAAGAAGGATTCCTTTATTTTAGAGGTTTAAGAAGGTTGTCACAGTTTTTAACCTTTCTGAACTGACTGCAGTGTAGAGTTTTTGAAGTGCACTCACTTTCATAACATCCTGCAACGAAGCGTATTATCCCATCACTGTTTATGTAGAAGTGCTTACCTCGTAACCTGATATGCCTGGATTTCCTTGTTGGCCCATTCTCCCCGGAGCACCCTGGGGAAATATGTATATTTAGCCCACATCCACCAACAACCAATTAAGTCCCTCAATCCATCTCTAAAAAACTCACCACTGGCCCGATGGTTCCTCTCGTGCCCTTCTGTCCCACAAATCCCATTTCTCCCCGCTCACCGATTGGCCCGGTCTCTCCCAGGTGACCTTGGTGACCTTTGCTCCCCTGGAGAGAAGCCATCAATGAGCAGGTATGCAGCGAGTGTGCAAATGTCGCTGAACTGCTGCGCGGGTTGTTTGACAATTCAAACATTTAATACTGAAAGTCTACTTGACAAACACCTCCACCTGACCTCACTGTTTACTACTACAGCAGAGAACTATTCAACTCTTTGTGCGAGAGAACAAATTGACAGGCATCCAAAAGCGAATGCTGCATTTCAGCCCTGAGCAGGTGAACTGACAAACCTTTTCTCCTCGTTTCCCTCTTTCACCAATTTTGCCAGGCTTGCCCTCCTGACCCTTGTAGAGAAAATTGAACAGGGCTGTGAGTTGACAAAAACATCTGTCTTTTCATGGGAATTGAATGAAATTCAGAGCTGGCTGCTGAAACACTCACCCGTACACCCAGCAGTCCAGGAGGCCCGGGAGGTCCTTCGTTTCCTTTCAGGCCGATTTCACCCCTGTCTCCTTTAGCGCCCTCTGGACCAGCATCCCCCTTTTCACCCTGAGAAGAGCGTTACAAGTCTTATAAAGAACATGATCACAATCTGACTTACAATATACTGGTTTATTTTGATGTAATCACAGGCAATCGCAGCCAGGATTTTGGCCTGTTTGAATACCTGAATAAAATATTCAGACTGAAAAAAAATGATCATTTTCAGAAGGCAAGCGTAAATAATAAATACATGAAAGATCTGTCTGTAGTTACAGGTTTTCATATGATATTCCACATCATCACCTGACAAAATGTCAGCAGAAAGACTACAGCAGAACCTGGGGGGTCCACAACAACAAGAGCCTGGTCGCCCATATCTTTGAATTTTGCCAGAAGAACAGTCACTTCCACCTGATCCACAGAATAGTGCCTGTCAAGCTCTGGGTTAAGAGTCTACAGATCTGAGCAGGAGCGTGATTTTGAAGAGCGTGTCAGGTTATAAATAAAATCTTTCATTTTATCCAGTATTCACAGGCCACCGATGACACGAAGCCAGGACAGGAGAGATGTGAGCTCTGCAGCTGGCTCGACATGAAAGTCTTGCTGCAGCGCTCTGAGCTAGCGGTGGTTTCTGCAGTGACAGCTCAGGCATGTAAACAGAGAGTTACAGTAGTTTAGCCAGAATGACACAAAAGCATGACTAATTTATTGGTGAGACACAACAGGCTGTAATTTGGAGATATTTCGAAAGATGGAAAAAAAAAAAAAAGAAAGAAGAATGTCACAGTGATTTAACGTGTTCAAGGTGCATGTGCTCCCAAGTGCATCAATTGTCACCAGAAAGTGAGCAGAGGCTCAGCTGCAGTTTTGATGCTATACTAACAGAGCATGAGGACTTCAGCTTTGCTGCAATTTTACTGAAAGAAACTATTGGCTGTCTGCTGTTGGCCACCTGCTTAATAATTTAAAAAAACAGGTAAAGCAAGGCCTGGCTGAATAAGAGAATGAGAAACACCACAGGAAAAGAGAGGCAGTGAGCCTATCTAGTAGATCTAGTAGAGAGAGAACAGCGCTCTTATCTGCACAGGTTAAAATATCATTTGAGACCTTAAACACAAGAGGGTGTGTTGTTTGGACATTTTCCTATTTCATAATGCTGTCATACCCCTCTCTCCCAGCATTCCCCATATCAACTGACTGAAATATACAAAAAGACATTCATTTCAAAGGCATGTGTACAGATAATATTTCTTATAGCTTCACCTACTTGCTAAGCAGATCACTAGCCCCAGTCTTACTTATGTTGTTTTTTTCCGAATAGAGGATCACGTTTCACTCTAACTGTGTGGTGCTTTATTTAAATATAAATATTGGTTCTCTCAAGAGCAGCTGATATTGCAGATATACAAAAGCCCATGGCTCTTTGGCAAACACTGAATATTCTCACAACCTAGAAACAAGAATTACATGTATAACTTAAAGAATGGAGCAAGGAAACAGTCAAAAGTATATATAGAGTGACAGAGTTGATTTACTTCTTACAGAATTCAATGTTCATTTCACCATGTCTATATCGTCTGAAAATCATTCAAATGCTGATGACAAACACTGACATCGAGTCCATGGGCTGTCACGTTACCATAATTACTCACACCTTTTGCAGGATGTAATGATTTTGTGTATATATGTATTTGTTAAATTTCAAACTCAAAATTCACCAGTTAATACGCCAATGAACCGTGACAATGGACTGATTTTCATTGTCGTAACAGTTAACAGTCAAAGCTGCAAATCCCTCTTGAGCTGCTGTTTTCCATCCAGGAGCTGCACTCTGGCCAAGAACTGCTCAAAGTAGTTTACTCCCCTGACTAACAGAAAACGTCCTGTACAGCACAGAGCTGAACAGAGTCTCAGGTTGACTCTATTCTAATCCTCTGTGTTCTCTGTGCTCACATTTTACCACCTTCTCTAAGCCAAAGGCTGTTTGTGGGTCTGTCAGCCATACTTGCAGCAGTTTGGCTCTGCTGAATAGGCAGGCTTTTGTACTTTTTGTGTTTTGTTGGTTTTTTTTTTCGATCACAACACTTGCCAGACAGTAGAGCTCTTAAAATAGCCACTCTATCTGTTTTCACTAAAGTGTCAACACAACACAGCTCCGACTGTACAAAGGGCAATATCTTACTAACAATACTCATCTTGCTCTAATTACAGTGAGCTGCTGCAGTGAACAGGGGAGTTCAATGGGTTCACAGATATGCAGCTTCAGGACAGAAAAAAATTATGTTAAAATCAGTGACAACAATGTGATTACAATCTGAAGTTTTGAAAAAACATTTTTTTCTTTTTACTGTGGGCAATTAAAAACACAGTTGTTTTTTTTTTTCCAAGTGATGCATATCTCAGATTTGGTCTTTTATTTTCATACTTGCCTTAGCTCCATCAGGTCCACTTGATCCAGCCTCCCCATCGATGCCTGGCTCACCCTGATAAATAATCATAAAAAAATATGTCTGCAACATGTTTCAGTGTCACAAAACACTAATTGCAGGAAACAAAAACAGATGTGAAGCAAGCACATAATAAAACTGCTTTTTTTAAAATTTGTAAAACAAATTTACCACTTGGATTACGCTGTGTCGCAAGTGACTTGCCCACTTCTCAATATACTGGAGGGTTTGCCAACGTAAATTCAGTTCACTTGAACTCATTAAGACTTAACTGAATGAAAAACAGGGGCTACTCACTCTCTGGCCAATCAGACCCTGCTCCCCGATGCTGCCAGGTAGACCGATGGCACCCTGCCAGGGGAAGAAACATGATACTGGTGATGTGTTGTATCTTTTTGATTTTGTTTCCACCACAGTTGATTGAGAGTTAATTACTCAGTAAAGGAGACTAGTATGGCATTATGTTTGCACTCCAAACCCTGAGCTTGCAAATGGGCATTTGTGTTTTCTAGGCACATAATATGTCTTTTGTTGAAACCTTAAATGCTCAATAACCTCACTTTTACTATGCCACAACCTCAGCTAGTTGGAAAACTCAAGTACGTGATTTCTGATTGGCTGTTTTGTTTCCAATACAGTGGATAGTACGATTAGTGATTATTAGATAGGTACTGTGGGCAAAGCAGATTCACATGCAACTAGTTTATACAGTTTAGGTCACACACCTTGTTTTAGTTTGCTCAAATTGAATCATGTTTTAAATGATAATAATTTCTCAATAAAATATAATTTATGTGCTTATAAAAATCTTGTCCCATCTGGCTCCCAGGACTGAGACACAAATACGGTTCCATGTAGCAGAAGGTCCCCCACTCGCCTCGCAATAACCATTTACTGTGGCAAAGGTTGTTGTAATGTAATCATCCCATACCAATTTTCATGATGTAAGACATTAACATAAGTACACATCCACCAGTCCAATATCTCAAGAATCTATAACAATTTCAACAGCTTTTATCATCATCATCATCATCATCATCTTCACCTTCTCTCCAGTTTCACCAGGCAGTCCTCTCTCTCCAGCCTTCCCTGGCGGACCCTGTCACAAGCAGCAACAGCCTTTAGCATTCAACCCTAACGTTAAAGTCAGTAGGAGGTCTTGCGCCAGCTGTGTGATCAAACTCACCGACAGTCCCATCTCCCCCAGTGGTCCAATCGTTCCCAGGGGCCCTGCTGGTCCCTGCGATGCCAAAGCAGAGGCATCAATAAAAAGGTTAAGAGTGTTTTCTAATCTTGGACAAACACCCCTGAAAGTGACAGTAAAGGAGGAAAAATGTGAAAAGAAATAAGAACCAGGCAGAAAGTGTGGATTTGTGGAGATAAGTTAATCTGTAGGGCTAAGAGCCTTGAAAATACTGAGCCAAAGCTTCTGCAAGTGATGGAAACAGGCCTGCTGTTATAGACACATTCAGGCTACAATACAGCTGCCTCTCCAGGAAGGAGACGGTGTAAATCAAATTGTCTCAGACTCACTACCTCTCTGCTGGTGTCTTTGAGACTTGGACAGAATAAGAGAAAGAGGATTAGGTTGTTCACGGATTTTAGACAGGCTGTGGGTTTCTAGGATGCACCGAATAAAAAGGTGTCAAAGCAGAAATTCAGAGTTTATGTGTAAGGGCGAGAAGGAGGGTGCACAGTAGGTGCTGGAGAGCCGCAGATCATTATAGATAATGAGACACTATGGTTTCTGCCTATATCCTCTCTGAGATTCAGCAGCTTCCAAAATTTTACATATCTGAACCAGATGGCGTAAGAAAGAAAAAACTGAGAGAAAAAGCATTACCATCCAGTAGCTCTTTGATAATGAGGTTTATTTTCAATTATGGAACCAAAATAGGGTTCAGTCATAGAGGCAAATAAACTCACAGGCTCTCCTGCAATTCCTTTGGCTCCTGGAGGTCCCGAGGGTCCCTGAACACCCTGAAAATAATATAGTCGTTTATAACAAACACACACACACACAAACACTACTGGTATTCATAAACATGTCGAAATGCCACAACACTCACTAGAGAAACAGCGTGCCACACAAGTCTCTCTTATCCACTACTGTTCCCCAAAATGTCGCCACCCCAAAAATCAAGACTGACCTAAAAGAGACCTCTGTTAGCCCCAAACACTTACTGGAAATCCCTTAGGCCCGGCTTCAGCTGCCTCGCCAAGCTTTCCCTGCAGCAAAACAACAACACCAAAAAAATAAGTACAGTCAGACAGGTTTTAAGACTATATCATAGTGAGGCATAGTCAGCATGAGACTAGTGCTCAGCTCTGAGCAGAGAAGAGAAGCAAAAACCTCACATTTCATAAGCTAGAACCAGTGAAGAATGGAATCTTAATGTTGATAAATTTCCCCAAAAAAATCATATAATAAACTGCTTTGCACTAATTAGATATCCCTTGAAGTTCACAGGCCAGCTGTGGATGCACGGACTGAACATCTGGCAGTCAAAAAGACATGATGTCCTTGAAGAAAAACAATGAAAACATGTCAACATGAAGCTTTTGTTGTGTTCACAATTTAGTAGATTTAATAGATTTGAGTAGACATGTATCCTACTTGACCATGAACTGTATGTAACAACAAGCACACAGCTTATATAAACTGCGAGACTGTCCCTCTGCCCCTGCCATAATGAGAAGTCTCTCTCCAAAAGAGCCCAGGAAATTCTTCTTCATTAGGACAAAAGCATCAACATCTCTCTCTATTTATCCTAGATACTTATTCTGCAACCTTGAGAGGGCACATGAGCAAATGTACTCTAACCAGGATTGTTGCTAATACTGCTAATAATGTCATTACTGTGACGAGAGGAAAGCAAAGAAGCCTGATTTTACCGTCTCTCCAGGGAAGCCCGGTTTTCCTGGTGGGCCGTCAGGGCCCTGCAAAGAAAACATCCAACTCAGTTAACTCAGCTTTTTAAAATCCCCCAGAGTTAAAATGTTCCCGGCTGCCAAGCACTTCCAGCACCATCAATATTTTAGGGCGCTTTGATTTAAGGTTCTGTTGTTAGATTTGTAGTGAGAGTGTCCTCTGAAGATTCTTCAGATGTTAAAAATAGTTAATAATTACAGTCTGCTGAACAAAGCTGCTACGAAAGCTCTCATGACTTTTTCCCCTCCGCTCAGAGACTTGAGTCATTTTGTTTACCCTTGATTTCCATGGGATAGATTTGATGTGTGCAATTAGGACGCTTAAAGCCAGACATTGCTCTAAGGCAGTTTGGTATGTAAAGTAACATTATCAGCAATTTACCACAAACTTGAACTCAACAAGAGGCTCTGAAGATGTTTTATTAACCAGGGTCAACTTTGACTTTTTGACCATGTGCTGACCTTCATTCCTGTAGACCCTTTCTCCCCCACTGGGCCATCGGGACCTCTGGGACCCTGCACAAAGAAATGTAAGTTGTCAGTTATTAATAGCTTTGAAAAACTTGCCCTTCAACAGACCTGAGGCACATGTTATTTAATACATTAAGTAAATGAATTTAGCCAGTCAATCTCCATTTTTGTCATCCCTGTTTATTGGAGCCTGGGAGGCAATTCTCTTGGTTTTATAGTGTACTATGGTTTAGCCCTCACTGGAGAGACACGATCAAAGATTGTGGCTATTTTGCAAATACTTGGCGTCTGAGAATTAGCTCCACAGTGTGCCCAATCCACACTGTGTAGACTTTGTCCCCATCTTTCCACGATCACACACAGTGGTACTGTCTGCACACTGCCGTTATTGTAAAGAAGCCTTGGGAAAAGGTCACGAATCCTGTAGCTGATTCATTCTTGCCTTTTAAATTGAACCAAACTATTAACTATCAGAAAACATTAAAGGACTGACTGTGTGTTTTGCTTTTTGCATCTCACATAAAAGTTATGTAAAAAGAGCCACAGCAAAATACAGCTCCTACCTATACGTCTTGACATTTTAATGGCTGATTGGTAATAAGACACAAACAAGGAAAACAGTTTTTACCAGAATTGTGAAACGTGTGTTAAACATGAAATAGAATATGAATTAAACCTAATAAGCTTTCTGATCACCCAAAAAGGTAAATTATTACATAAATGAAGCTGACCTTTTCACATACTGCCTGTTTTTGAATCATCTGTGTTGTTATATTGACACATTAAACTTAAAAAAAAAGAAGTCATTTCTAGTTTATTTAAAACTTGTTTTGTCTATTAATGAATGACATTTGGACATGAGGGAATAATTTTACTTTTTTCCGGTGCAGTTTTTTCCAGTTCAGAAGTGAAAAACACGTGAAAAAGCAGATGATTACAGCTGATCTCAATCCACTGGATTCACTTTTAGAGGGGAAATCAAGATTGACAATATAACTTATTAAGATCGAGATGTTTTATAGCGCAGACATTTACTATCCATCTCTCCATCCATAAACAGTCTAAACTGTTTTTTCCATTCAACTTGAAGAGGCACAGGAAACAGCTGAGATAAAATGATTGAAAAGTTGCTTAAATTCAGAGGAGTGAGATTGGATGAGGACATAGGAGACTCTGAATGACACAGTGATATGATGGTGATGTATGACTGAGGTGTAACTAAATCCTCCAGAAGTGAAATTTTAAAAAATAATAAAAGGCAAGAGAAAACAAAAAGCAAAGGAGGAGAAGTAATAAAACATATTGCTTTTACCCCTACACAAGGATCACATTTTTTAAATGTGTGTCCTGTGGAATAAAGCCATTGTCTTCTTTTTCTTTTTCTCCTTTTTTCCTTTTGAACATAATATCACAACTTTAAATACAAAACTTTGGGCACAGGAAGGAGTTATTACTATTTTTTCCCCCCATTCTTTTTAATTGGGAATTACTTTGGACACTGCAATAGGGAGAACGGTTTTTAATCATAGAGGTCTTAATTCTATTTTCCAAAGCCTTGATGTAATTTTCAGTTATTATAGTTATTAAATATTACATTTGTGACTGCTTGTGATATTAGGGGAGCCGTGTAAAACCAATCCAGAGAATGAAATGCTTTAATTATACCACTTACTCATGTAAGATCAATTATTCATTCAGTCCAGTCATACTGCTGTGCAACCAAGGGCTATTTTCACAAAATAGAAAACTCAATTATGGAAAAGCCAGCGAACACTGGAATTTTCCTGAGCTCATAGCAGACACAGCAACGAACACACGTTTCCATGTTCAGAAACTCCAGGGTATTGTATAGTATGAAGCAAGATGTTGGGACAAGCTGCTTAGCATATTAGAATTAATGTGCTTTAGCAATACATGCTCTGATTCTACTTGTTGTTTCTATGTAGCAATATACTGTTCTTTATGTTCCCTGAAGGCTTTTTCTTCCTAAGCAAGACTTAGTCTGGTCTTTGTGCACTGTTCTTCGATGAGATTTAAATATCTGTGCATGGCTGTATTCATGTGCTCTTACAGGGTTACACACTTCTTCCAGTTATTTCAAATAAAATGTTGTTGTTGCTGCAGGGGGTGTAAAACACATGCTCTCCTATACAATAAACTTGTTTTTTTTCATGGAGAAGAACAACGAGCAAATATGAAACAAGACTATAACAATCTACAGCTATGCTGGTGGCTCTGTGTGGTAATACTTTAATGCTAAAGCTGGAATGGCAACACATTCATGATGACAATGTTAACAAGCTTATGTTTGGCTGGTGCAAAGTTCACCATGTTCACCACCTTAGTTTAGGATGTTAGCATGCTAACATTTGCTAATTAGTGCTAAACAGCTAAGTACAGCTGAAGCTGATGCGACTATGTTTAGTTTTGCATGTATTTGGCAAAGTATTGGACAAATTAACATTTTCTGGGGACCACGACTGCACAAAATCTCATGGCACTTCATCTGATAGCTGTTGAGATATTTCAGTTTATACCAGAGTGTTGGACCACACGCATGGGCTCAAACTAGGATCAAAAGGTTTTTGAGTTCGTAAAATGATCTTTACAAATAATTCCAAAGTTTGTAGTTGTTAATCAACCTTTGTAAACCTGTAAAATAAATCTGCATGAGAAATACACAAGTCTGTACATGTGTAGACAATATTTGTATTTGTAGAAAAGAAAAAGAGACTGATTAACATCTGTGAACAAAAGTTATGTGTGGTGAGGTTACACAAAGACACTGTGAAAGAGGACGGGCTTTTGTGAAGAACTGTGTACAGATCTAAAGAAGAAAAGTGCATGTAGAACTCAGCGTTCCCACACTGGGTGGGAGGCTGAAGTTACAGGTACAAATTTTGACCCTGTTTTTAAACCTGAATGAGACTGAACAATGACAATTCAATGGCAAAGCAGAGTTCAGTCAGAGGGCAGGTGGTTCTGTTGCCTCACGTGTGGAAGATTTCGCTCTTCAACAACCCAAGTGGGTTTAATTATATTTGATGATGCTGCAGAAAATAATGGTAAATATTTAATGTGCAGTGTATGTATTCAAACACACCTGGGACATGGAAGAGCCCTTCCTACTACATCTTCCTACTACACCTTTCAGGACCTGCGGTGGAGGTCGGTGGGGGTTTTTGATTGACTACAAATCATGGACTCGTTTGTTAACATCACTTTACAAGCTCAAAATCTTTTTGAGACCCATGATGCTAATTCCATGAACTGGTAGTAGACTGAACTGTTGTGTCATATAATTTTTAACAGAGAGTATTCACGTATTATTTAATGGCTATATAAACTTATCGCACAGATTTCTGTTACTTACCCTGATGCCTTTGGGTCCTCTGATGCCGATGGATCCCCGTGAACCGAGAGGCCCCTGAATGTGTGAGAAGAAATCGTCTTTGAGTTTGACTGTATCAAACTATGGAAACTAAGATACAAGACAACTGTCTAAGTCTCAGTCTTGTCTTTATTGTAGACAAGGAACAATTGAACAATGGAACAATGGAAAGTTGAATGCAGGTACATAGAAACTGTTTGAAATATCCTTTTTCTGTCCAACCTATATTACCAGTGCTCAGCAACCGAGCTTTTTAATATGATGTTAACTGTCAAAAGGCCTTTAGTGCCTTTACAAAGGTTCGGGTCATTAATTGAGCCAATAATGAATTTTTCATTTTTTCAACAGTAACTTAACACTATCTGAAAATCTTATTTTAGTTGAACTCCAGTAGTTTAATGACCAGCTGTTTGATCTCAGAACTATTTCTTAAAATGTGATGCTTCCACATCAGAAGTTAAACACAAATGTGAAAGAGAGGAGGGAGGCGCAAGGTGATTTAAAAACAGGGGTAACAGTGCATATTTTCAGACAGTCAATCCAGGGAAAACCTTCATAGTGTTGCACTTGGTTGTACTTGGGGCAACGCTATCCAACCATTAGACATGAAGTTCATAAAGGGTATAAATCCAGCCTCTCACTTTGCTGCAGTGATGTAACTGCGACATCCCTGCAGAATGTGGTAATTAATGCAACACAGTACACCTACCTCTGATACTCAGTGTGGTCAGAAGTGCAACAGATTTTGTGACTATCAAAGAGAGTGCAGTGAAACACTGCTTCCCGACTTGGTATTCAGTATCACACAAGGTCCGGCCGCACCACTGCCCCGTGTAGTCTCTGGTTTACCTTCAAGTCTATGACAATGATAACAGTAAACTTACTGGGATCCCTTGCATTCCAGGTAGCCCCGTCTCTCCAGGTATTCCAGTGTGACCCTGATGGATACAACATCACTTAAATCTATATTATTCATCAAAGAAATCATGAATTAGCTCCTAGATTTCTGACAAAACTGAATGGCCTTATATTATCTCTCTATTAGACGATTATTGTTTAATCGCTTAAATTAGTCTCTCCAAACATATCACACCCCCATCCCTTACGTATGTAGAATTGAATGCCCCATGGTACGAGAGACGGGGTCCAGACTTACTCCTTACCATCGGCCCCGGTTCACCTGGCGGCCCAGGGGCACCCGTTTTCCCTCGGTCCCCCTGAGGAACCACAAGCAACAATTAGAGAAACATCTCACATAAGGATGCATTGAATGATTACTTACATTATCGATTAATCTGTCTGTCTGATACTTATGTAAATTAACTGATTAAAGCTTTTTAACAAAATATTTAAAAAAGACTGCTAATCGCAAAATTCAGAGCCCAAATTGCTGGTTTTGTCTGACCAACAGTCCAAAACTCAAAGATATTTATTTGCGAAAAGTAGCAAATAAATGAGAAGTTGGAATCTTTTGCTTGATAAATGACAAACGGTTGATTATCCAATTCGCTGTAATTGCTTATTGTTTCAGCACTAATCATAAATTCCAACAGAACGCAATACAACAGATTTAACTGGATGTCGGACAACACCAGATGTGATGCTAGCAAAGTGTGACAAATTGAGACCATGCTAACCTTTTCTCCGGCGATGCCCATCTCTCCAAAGGGCCCAATAAAACCAGGCAGTCCCTGAAGAAGAGAAAACATTCTGTCATAACCGTTTCTTATTCCTCTTAGTTCTACTGAAGCTAAATTTCTCATAATAGGCTGCTCAGCTTTGGGGCTCTAACAAAACAGACACACACAGACACATAGTGAGCATCAAACAGAAATCAGCAGAAAGAGGGAGAAAAGCCTTTACCCTCTCGCCAAGCTTTCCGACCTCGCCAGTTATCCCGGTCTCGCCCTACAGCAAAGCAGCCAATTAGCATATCACAAACTTATTCATGCCTTTCGTTTTTAGTTCAAATCAGTCGAAATGTGCTTGGAGGCCTGTTCCCCTGTCGTAACGGAGAATTAACATCTCATTTACACATATTCAGATGATACATTATCATAAAAGAGGACCAGGGAGAGAATGTTCAGTTAAGGATGACAGTGGTTCGGCGGTGGATGAGTGACTATTAGGTCTGACCTTCGGTCCGTCTGGGCCTGTCAATCCAGGGAATCCCTGCCTCCCAGGCCTGCCCTGAACAGAAAGCAAAAATGACACATAGAAGTGTACCGCAGCTCCACACAACAAAACAATAAAGTCTCTTGTTTGTATCTCCTGTAAAAGGTGCAGTCTGTGAGTCGACTGTCCCCCGAGAGGCCGCGGCACAAAAAAGACCAACAATTGATGCCAAAACAACAACATCCCTTTAAGAAACTTAATGATCCAGAAAACAAAAGAGCCATTTTCAGCATCAAAGCTTCTTCTTACTCACAAAAGTCATTGGGTCGTTTGTGTTTGTCTGCAGTGATCACTTGTGGGTTATACATTAGGGAAATGGCGGACTGGAGTCAACCATTTTCACTGGAAAAGCCTCCTCTATTGTTTAGCCCGGGATGACAAACACTTTTTTGGATCGAAATAGTCACTGTGGACTTTTACTTATACTGCAAAACAGTTCAAAACCATCCTTTCTGTCACTCACTAAATCAAAAGTTTGGCTTTCATGGCCTCTTTATCCACTATGATCTATGTTCAGATACTGAAAACAGAATATAAATCTACATAGGGTGGAGATATTTTAAAAACAAACAAGTAACTTTTCATAACCTTTAATAGATTTTACTGCACATTTGACTTCCCTTCACACTAATAATTCATTGTTGTCAGCACTTAGCATTTTATGAAACATTCATCAGTCTGACAAACAGCTATACATTTGATTTGAAACTGAAAGATAGTTGCTTTGATTTGTGTGTGTGTGTGTGTGTGTGTGTGTGTGTGTGTGTGTGTGTGTGTGTGTGTGTGTGTGTGTGTGATTTTTTTATGATAGGAAAGAGAATAACAATTTGCTGACCAATCTGGTAATATGAGTTTACAGTGTCCAATAGGAAATCTTTCAAAACAGCTTAAGAACAATAGAGAGAACAGTCAGCCAACGACCTTGCTGTCTATAACAGACCATAGATTGCAAATTAGGCAAAAGCTAAGTTTAGACAGAGACACACAGTGCTTTGTGTTGAATGTATTGTGGTCTGGTGTGTATAGTAGATCCTACATGATTACGGTGTTATGGTGTCTTGAGTTGCACGGATCATCCAATCAGCACTCACCTCGAGTCCAGCGGGTCCAGCTGGCCCAACTGGTCCCTCATCACCCTGACAAGAAAATTGCCACAAAAGGTCAGAGGAAGAAAAATGTCTTTATCTTTTGTTCATTTTCAAAATATCAACACACCAAAGTCAAACCCACCTGAAGTCCAGGTGTTCCTCTCGGACCGGGCAAACCTCTTGTCCCTTGCTTTCCCTATGGATAACAAGACTGAAAGTTGAGTGTCACTGCTTTTCTCAAGTTCGACAATTCATGTCTGAATAGTCAAATTCACTGGACTAACCTTGGGTCCTTCAGGGCCGTTTTGACCTGGTGGGCCAATGTCACCTGGAAAGCCCTGTGAAAATGACAGAAAACCTTCTGCAACCTGCTTTGTATTAACATTTTAAATACACTGATGGAGCAACATAAATATGCTAGTCAAAATATAATACTTAGTAAATATAATCCGTCCTACCTCTGGGCCAAGAGGGCCAGGTAAACCATCAGGGCCCTTTTCACCAGGTTTGCCCTGAGAAATGTCACAAATGATCTCATGACAACCTCAAAATAACTTTAACCAAATTTACAATACCACATCAAAACAATCTAATATAACCCTGAAAATGAGCTACATGGAGATCTCATTTTCTTAACGCGACAGTATTCACCACATCAAATCGGCTAAATTACTGGAGCGCAGGTTAAGATCCTGATAGGAGGAACGGGAGGAACGAGGCTGCTCAGAACGGCTGCTATCACTGCTGCACCACGCAGACATCAGACAGCAGGTCAAGCAAGCAAGACAGTGGGTTTTCCCAGGAATCTCAAATCAGGATCAGAGAGCACTCAAGACATTAAGGACACTTAAGAGCACATGAGTGCCAACTGGTGGATTAGTCTTAATGCTCAGGGAGCATTTGCAGTGGGAATTTGCCCATGGCCCTGCTCTTTGAGGGGTTGTTTGTGCTTGATTAGCTTAAATTTCTTGGACTAAAATTCCCCCACAGACTGAGATTTGCTTTTGTATACACTGGAAGATTTCCACAGAATTTTACTCAAGAGCACCAATGACTTACTGTATCCGTCTGAGCACACCACTGTGCTTTTAGGTTCAAAATTCTTAGTAGAAATAGCGTTCACAACTAAATTTTTAGAGAAGCTATGTCTACTCACAGCCTTCTATCACCAATCATTTATTGATCACTCAGGAAAAACAGCACAGGGCTTTACATACTCAGGAGATACACAACCACAAGCAGTTACACATGAAAAGAAATTCATAAAAAAGTAAGTATGATCTCTATACAAATACTGCAGTATAGAGATAAACTCTGCTATCACTAATCACAGTTTAACTATGCAGTCTAATCAAAGAGATCCCCAGCTCTCTGCACTGGTGCTGGGAGCTCCCCTTAACTAAATGTAGCTTTATTTATGCTGTTGTATCTTGTTCTCTGCTGGTGCTCAGTGTTTGAAAAGGGGGATAGAAAATACCTGTGGTCCAGGTTTTCCACGAGGACCCGGCAACCCAGGTGAGCCACGCATACCCTGTCACATGAAAGGCAGCACATTGTAAACAAAGCAAGACAAAAAAGTGGGTCAAAAAATGCTGCTTGGATACGGAAACACACTAAATACATTTCTACAAAAGAAAAAATAAATGGTAACTCCTAACTAACCCGTGTACACAAACACACCAGTGGTGGTAGAGATCCCACTCGTCCAATCACTGGAGGCAAAATGGAGTTCAGTGTCTTGCTCAAGGACACTTTGACATGCAGATAGTAGAAGCCGGTCATCAAACTACACATCCTACTGTCTATAAGACCTGCTCTGCCGCCTGAGCTCACCCCAACACACACATACCTTGTCCCCTTGGAATCCACACTCCCCTGGCTCTCCTGGCAAGCCAACGTCCCCCTGAGAAAACACAGAGCACAATGAAACAATAACCAGAATGTCAGCAGAAAATTATTCAGTCAACCTGTATTGATGTATTACAGCTTTGTGTATGCTTGCGGAGAGACACTCCTGTGACATGCTGTCCAGCTTTCATGGATTTAGAGGGTTAGTGGTCTAAGAAAGACATATGCAGATCACCTTATCACCTTTCAGTCCTGGTTCCCCTAGGTTGCCTGGTACTCCCTTGGAAGCAAAAAAAAAAAAAAAAACATTAACATCTTTTTTCCATGCTAACGAGGGTTTACACTGTCAGGCTGTTTGAAGGTGTGGCCATGCTGTGGAAGAGTTCACAACGTTCACAAACTTCATCCCCAAACCAGCAAAGTGTTTGACAAAGTGTCTGTGAGCAACTCACTGATACTTGGAGACATACTGGTTAAGAATAATAACTAATGAGCCAAGCCGTAGTTTTTTTGATGTCACATCAAATATCCAAACCACAGACATACACGACATATCCACATCGTTTACCTTGAGTCCCGGTGGTCCTGCGAAGCCCATAATGCCAACAGGGCCCATGTCTCCCTGTCACCAAAAACACACACAAAACAGCTACTTACAAAACTCAATAAGCAAATAAAACTATAAAACCTAAATACATTTCACATGCTCACTGTCACAGGTTCAATCACCCATAACTAGATCTGGGTATTATATAACTTGTTATATACTTGTGCCGATTGAATACCTGAGTTTCAGTGCTGAGACAATGAAGAGTATAAACATGTTTTATATGTTTTTATATACAACCCTGTTTTTTGTTTGACAAAAGAAGCCGAATGTTTCATAAATTAAACGTTTTAGTACAAGATTGTAATAAAAAATTATCTGATCAGAGATTATTTAGATGGCCTGACATTCAATCTCACCTTTCGGCACTTTACAGTTTCTGATACTCAGTGATACGGGCGCATTTCAGTCTCAGATGGACTTTTAGAGCTGAATGTCCATAAAGATGACAAAAGAAACTAGTAAGAATAACAAGTAAGGAATCTATTTTTATATATATAGCAGTTTTCAAAAACAGCAGCTACTGCTCCATCCTATTGCTTTCCAAAAGGAAGAAAAAGATAAACAAGGACTTAAGGAGAAACAAGAGAAACAAGGACACTAAATACAAACTATAAATCACAAAATATAAAGCTATACAAGCAGTGAGAAGAATACAACACTCACAATAAGACCAGGGACTCCACATGGGCCAGGAGCTCCCAGTTCACCCTAAGAGGGAGGGAGAGGAGGAAGAAGAGATGCATAAGAGATGCAACATGGACGGAGACAGATAAATATTTAGAGCTGCAGCAGACAGAAGGAAGACGCATGTCAGTGTACAGCATTTTTTCGATATTTTGTTTGTTTACTAGTTTGTTCCTCCACTGATAGGCTTAATGTGTTTCTCCACTCAGCTTAGCATAGTGAATGAGCACTTGGCACTTGACACACAGAGGCTTGTTGTCCAAATGATCTACCCCGCAGCCACACCACATGCCATGACTACATCCTCTCCAAGCTGCGCATCCAATGGAGAGATGGATGACACACAGCCCAGTGTGGCCTTCCTGTCGCCTCCTCCTTGTTTGCTATGAATGAAAGGAGATGAATCCAGCCAAATGGAACACCCCCCCCCCTTCCCTTCCCTCTGGAGGGAGAGGAAATGAGGCCCGGAGGAGGCTCTCGGAGGTCAGCCAATCACAATCTAACACTGACCCTGTCAATCACAAGCAGTGTGGGTCAAAGTCAAGAAAAAGAAGCGAGCAAAACTGCTGATGCTGCCCTCATATATCAGTACGGATTATGATGGTGAGTTACTAAGTGACTGCACAGATTTGCCTCACAGTCCGGCTCGTGCAACAGTAAAATGTTCCCTCTGGAAAACAAAAGTTCCAAGTAAACTTCAACTCTGTCACTTTTCAAACATAGTGCACCGGTCTGAATGGACCTGGCTTTTGTCGTCACAAGTGTATTTTTATATGAAAGCTGCTAAATAAAGTGTGAAATCTGGTGAAATCTGTCAGGTGTAATGTTGAGGACAGACATGATGAAGTTCACTGTGCCATGTGTGAGTAAAGGGTGCATGTATCTACATCGTTTCACTTACTGGGTTCCCATCAGGCCCTGGAGGTCCCCTCTCTCCAAAGTCACCAGGAAAACCCTGAACACACAAACAAACAGGACAGTCACGTAACCACAGGGGGAACTGAATTTCTATCATGACCATTTGGTCGAAACAGCCATATTAAAATGTTGAATTTATTTATATATCACATGGTTTGTCGGTGAAGTTATCACACCAAACTCAGGGGATCAACAAAGTGTTTCCCAAAACAGAAATTTGCAGAGTAAAGCCAAGCAAATCCTATCAAATGTGATCCCAGCACTTCATTCCTGGGAGACCGGCAGGAAATTCCATGGCTGAGTGTTTCTGAGCGGCCGAGTGTCTGTGTGTGTGTCTGTGTGTGTGTGTGTGTGTGTGTGTAAGAAAGTATGTGTGTGTGTGTATGTGTGTGTGTGTGTGCGTGTAAGAAAGTGTGTGTGTGTGTGTGCGCTCGTGCTGGCAGGGAGTGCTCAGCAGCCCGCGAACCAAACCCCCAGGACTTGCCTAAATGGCTGAATAAAGCTGCTTGGCCCAGGAACTGCTGACTGCGTCTATTTTTTTGCTTGGTGCTCGTAATTCCATTATAGAGGCAGAACAAGAGGCGTGATGCAGCCGTGAGGCCACACGCTCAACATGTGCTTGTCAGTGTGCCAAGGTCAACATGGAACCCACTGCAACATCAAGGCTCAGCACTCGCCTACAGAAGGCGAGTGTTATAGTTAGAAAGATGACAACTCGCAGAACAGAGCAGAGATCTCTTATTCTCTGTCTGCAGACGGAAAGGAAAAGAACTAATTAAAAAATATGACGACCTCAAGAGATGGCAGAGATAGAATCTGTGTGGCAGACTTCTTATTTCGAACATTAGGCAAATGTGGATAAAGTAATAAGAGGTAATTGGTGCAACATGAACCCCACAGGAAATGTGGAAAAATTTGCTTCTCTCCAGAAATGTCAATAACTGAGCGGGTTTGATCAGAAACACATGCAAGTCTTTCTTCTCATGTCGACAACAACTTTCAGTGAGGTTGGCAAGACCCCTGTCATTAGGAGATCTATCCAGTGGAGGTCCAGCCATTCACTAGGTGGATACAGACAGAATGCTACTTTTCTACTTTCCAACTATAACGCTGACACAGACGGAGGGAAGCTGTCAGATGCCATGAAATGGAAAAAGTCTCAGAACTTGCTTTTTTGTGGTTCAAACTGTTTTAGTCTTTATGACGTGAATCATATTGTGGGATCTCTTGTTTGTCTCTGTTATTCTGCTTTTCTGCTGACTCAGCACAGAGAAAAAAAAAAAAAAAAAAAACTTCTTACGCAAAGTGACTGACCTCATTTTTCACCACAGAGGAAGAGAAAAGGCTTGCTCATGACTTGGCTATTACAAGCATACTTTTGGACCTCAGTCATGGTCACTGACCATTACTTCATAATAATACATAAAAGAAAAAAAACCATGTACAACCAGACTGAGCCTGGGAAAATCTGATTTACACAAGCGGTTATGTGCAGTATTAATGTTTTCCATGTAAGCCTGGAAGGATGGGAAATTTACTTCCAGGCGCCAATGACGATAGACTTCCCTGGTCTGTGGGTAGAGACTCCAGATAGCCAAACCCACAACTGACACATCACATTATGATATCAGTCTAATTCAAAACAAGCCTGGTAATAAGCACACTGTATAACGTACTGTATGATGTTTCCTAATCAACTTCGAGCAGAGAAAATTAGTCATACAAGATTTATAAATGAGCAGACGCTGACTTTAATACGAGGCCAGTATCTTCTGATTTTAAAAAAAAGGCAATATATTAAATATAATCTGCTGACACATGAACATTTGTTTTCCTATTAGATTCAGTTACACTATATAGGGTGAATATTCCTCTCATTACAACAATCCCTAAAATAATCCCCTAGCATCATTGTGCCAGTGTGGAGGCTACCACAGCTTTTCTTCACAGATTTACGACTAAGGTCAGGAGGGGCTTCACAGAGAACGAGAGTCCCTGTCAGAGTAATGGTCATTTAATACCCTTTAAAAGTAGCACTGCAATACAGTAAGAGTCCATAGATCAAGACACAACATCCTCACTTTCATGAGGCTGCATTAACAATGTTGTCTGAGAAGTATGTTGAGAGAAAACTTTACCGGCCTACCCATCTTGCCCTTCTTCCCATGAACGCCAGGAATTCCCTGGAAACAGGAAAGAAAACAGAGTTGGGGAGACAGACAGAGAAAAATGGATAAGGAACTAAAGGAGAGATAGAAATGCATGATGTAAAAACATAAAAATGATTAGATGATAAGACTGAATGGCCTCAGCCAGACTAGCAGTCTGGAGCCATGGTGCTCCGCAAACAATGGAGAAACAACTTTTCTGTTCTTACCACTAGTGGGGCAAAAATGTACATATAGAACATGTACAGACGTTTCAGACTCGTCAGGTTCAAGTTCTTCATTGTGGCTCAGTTTTCATCAGATTAAAGTGTACTGAGGCTGAGCTAAGCTGTATTTTGAGCCGAATGCTACACTAGCATGCTAATTGGCATACAACAGTCAATATGAAACCTTAGCATGTTAGCTCCAAAGCATTATTCTCAAAGCACCGCTGATGTAGACAGAATTTGTTTATTTTTTTCGATGAATATTCTGTCATAGTGGACATTTTGTTTTTGTTGGCACTAGATGAAAAGTCAATTCTTTGACTTGGGACATGGGATTCATGCTCTAAGGACCATGCTCTAAATCCATCCAAATGTTCATGACATGTTTTAGTGTTGGATCAGCTGAGCAGACTGACTGACGCACTGAAAGGCCAACAGGACAGTAATGCCACTTGGCTAGGCCGACCGACTAAAAACGAAAAACAGATTCCAAATTACTTCCCAGGAGATTTGGTGCCACTTATTTCATCCACTGCCCTGGAGGGTCATATTGAGCCCTGGCTGAGTTTAAGTACATTTAAATCCACCTCCTACATTATAACCTTATCCAGGACAGTGGAGAGGTTGGGGTGCAGGTTTCCGTTTGATCCGATACTGTATAAGGCAGCTTGCTTTGAGCTTCTGAAAGTGATTTGATGATGTGTGTCTGGAGTACTTCAAGGAATGAAATCTATTTCTATTTCATGATTTTGGCCCATGGACAGTCATATAATGCAACCCAGTAGGCATTTGCTCCCAAAGCCACGAATACTCACTCTTTCGCCATCAGGACCAGGGAGGCCAAAAAGCCCAGGGATGCCAATGTGTCCCTGGGGAGATGAATAAAAGATGGGAGCGGAGGAACAGATGCAAAGATAGACAGAGAAGCAAAAGAAGGTGGACAAGAGGTCACAATGAGACTGAGCAGAGAAGATGGAGATGGACAGTAGAACTGTTCGATGTCAACAACACCAACACGTGTCTAAAAATATCTACAAAGAATTGAGCTGCGAGGCTTTGATGTGTTACAGCACCGAAGGCTCTTTTTTTTTTTTTTGCTACAGTGGAGAGTGGTCTAGAAGAGCCAAGCCTTGAGGCAAGTGTATATGCCCATGGACTGCATGGTGCTGGCTTCCACGATGTAGTCCAAGGGCACATACCCTCACATCAGGGATCTCTGAAGATCTCTCTGCCGTACCTGCTCAGAGGAAGAAGAGGAGAGAACTGGCGAAAAGAGCAGCGGGAGGAATTACAAAGACATTACATGAGCACCAGCGTTATGGCTGCACTCGGCAGCAGAGCAATAGTTTTATGATATTTGCCCAACGTTAACGAGAACAGCAAGTTTGGAGAGGATTTAAAGAAGGCCACAGTTAATTATTCCTACAGTAGTTTAAATCTGCACCAACATAACCATCTGTCACGGTCATCACGGCGTTAACAGGGGCAGACGAGTGGCGTTTATGACATTGGTCTCTTTATAAACCCGCACTGGTTAGGTAATTCAAGGAGCACGCTTTTCACAGTTCATTTCAAAAGTTCAACACATCTGCTGTAGTGCGAAGAAACATGATTCTCATCACATCTGTATTTTTCCAGCATTTACTTACCCTGACTCCCTTTGGCCCCATTTTTCCTATAGGCCCAGGAAAACCCTGCATGTAACAGACGACAAAACATATTTCAAACAGTGGCAGAACTTCAGTCTAACCGGGTTAAACA
Organism: Seriola dumerili; assembly: GCF_002260705.1. NCBI lineage: Eukaryota > Metazoa > Chordata > Actinopteri > Carangiformes > Carangidae > Seriola > Seriola dumerili. Next base: position 92,977 of record NW_019174923.1, read on the forward strand.
TTCTCACATCTTGATGATAAGCATCAGCTTTATCCGGATTTTTGCATCCTTTTTAAAAATCCTAATTCACATCTTGGCTGACATTTACAGTGTTAATATTTCAGCAGTGTTCACATCAATTTCTCAGAGACACTGCCAGCAAATCCACCAGTGCAGAAAATATCCCCCTTTCAACTATAAAGATCAACTCACAGCTCAGGAGCTCTTCCCACAGCAAAATGCAGCATCTTGACATAGACCTACAGCCCCCAATGATTCACAGCGTACAGATGGTAGGGGGTGCTAAAGCCTAATCCATCACACGCCACTAAGTGTCTATAGGGATCAGAGTCCTGACATAGTAAGTGCGCTGCAGCACCAAGGCAAACGCCGAGACCCGTGCCTGAACTCTACGTTATCATAAACATTCAGACAGCGCAAGTGAGTAAGCAGTTGTCCAGCTGTTTTTGAAGTTCAAATTTGCTTAAAGCTAAGAGGAAACAGATTCTAAATGCAGAGAAACCCCTAATGTTTCCCAGCTTTGACTTCTTAGAGTTAAACACTATTCCTCGAAGTGAGGCAAGGGCTGACGCTAACAGCTAGGACGGAGAGAGGAGGTTTATTTGTACCCGGGGAGCTGTGGCATTAGTCACACTTTTATTACCCTTTCTTTCTTCGGGGTATTGCTTCCTATGGAACCTTTTTGACATTTTATTTCCTCGCTAGACCGGGGGGGGCAGCCGTGGCTGAAATTCCACCACAGGTGCTTCTATAGTTTAGAGCTGTTGTCCCTCTTTCTGGGGCATTTTTCCTTTCATTCAGCTGCTATAAACTTTTTATTTGGATTTACCAAATTAGGTTTTTGGAGGCTGATGCTGAGACGCCGATGGCTGAGAATTTTTTTTTTTCGCCAACATCCAATATCTTTAAATGTGATTATTTTCTAGCTACAGAAAACACACAAGGATTCAGTGTTTCCCCTATAATTCCCTTTTCATTCATCAACCTGACAGTAAGCAAACATTACTAGCTCAAATTTGATTTATTAAAGAGGTCAAAATCACCCCAATTTTCAAAAAGCTCAATTCACAATAGAGGTGATATCCTAGCCTCCAGTTATTGTTTTTTCCTTTGTGTGTGTGTGTGTGTGTGTGTGTGTGTGTGTGTGTGTGTGTGTTTCTAAGTGTGTGGCCCTGTTCAACCAGCACCGCAACACTAGATTTACTGCACCTGCCTGCCAGGATAGCCTTTGGCCCCAGGGCTTCCATCATCTCCCCGTTCACCCTGTGGAGAGAGGGACAGAACAGAGGTCAGCTCTGGAGGACGGCAAGAGACTAAAAGAGGGAAAAAGGATGGAAGAAAGGACTGGAATGATGGACAGAAGGAAGGAAGCAGAACTCTTCTTTTCATGCACACGTGGTTTCTGTTGGAGCCTCACTGATTGCAATAATACAAAGTTAAGAAAGATGGTAGTAAAATGAGAGTAAGCTCTGTATTTATGAAGTGATAAACAGCGGTCGGTTGGTCCTATGGAAGAATTTAAATCTCTCAGCTTCTCAATAAAGGCCTTTTGTTTAGTCGAGTCGGTGTTCCCCGTGTTGCCAGAAAGCGCTATTATGATGTGGTCAAGCCACACGCTGTTAAGATGACTGCGAGTACAGTTTCGCCTTAATATGTTTATCCTCATCAACGCACAGTATAACTCATGAGTCACTTCTTCCTTGGGGTAAGACCAAACCAAATGCATCTCATCGAGAGGAGTGTTTCATTCTACATGTATGGGAAGAGTGAAACAGGATTAGCTAGTGAAGGCATGCAAGAAATTACAGGCTTTTCATAGAATATATTTAAAGCCAACCACGTTCATTATACACTGGCAATTGTTATGTTTCTGCATATACAGTTTCCAGAAAACACAGATCAGACCAACATGTTGTGTGTATTATTAAAACTGATATGAGAATTCTTGTAAATGGCCACAAAGACATAGTCGTCACAGTAGCAGCTGTAGTGTTTGCAGAGGTAATAGAAGCAGTAGGTATTATGACAGTATACACTTTGTGCTTTATTAGGTCGACCTGTATAATCTAATGCAGTCCAACACAACAGGCTCTGCAATATCATCCATCTTTACCAAGCTCGTAATGTTTTGTTTTTGTTTGACAGGGATGTGTAAATTCAATTATAAGTTTATTATCTAGGCCATGGTTAAAGGTGGTGTTGGACTGGACAGCATTATATTGAGAGTTGTTTCTATTCTGCCATTTATACGCATGCACAATATTAGAAACGCCTCTCAACACAATCCAATCCATTACCTAACTTTATCAAATGGCACGTTTAATTATTTGACCCGGGACTGGGACTCATTTAAAGGTACCCTGTGGAGTTTTTAATCACTGGGCACTATGTTCAATGTCCCTGTTTACTGCCACAAGGAGGCACACAAGCATACAGGTGATGCTATACGCATTCCTGGTGACTGCAGAGGACAATATTTCAAATATGTAGTCCATGCAAGCCACGCTATCCCACTGATCAACAGTTGGTGGCAGTAACACATTAATAAACGTAGCATGCGCCAGCAAAAGGCAGGATAGAAGACTGCTAGCCAATGTAAACATGGATGTTTCGGTATAATGTAAGGGAGGAAATGCAATTAACCTGTTTGTTAGGCCTCATTTTGGTAGGAATCACTGAAACTAAGCATAGTGTCTGTTTACAAATAATCTTCACAGGATGCCTTTAACTAATGCACAAGTTCCACCAAATTAATAATCAATCAGGAGTGTCTATAGCAACATAGTAAAATTACTCTGGCACAAGATGTCGCCAGTTATCTTCATTGGTCTAGAAAACAACCAAATCAACTGCACTAACAAAAGTAACAGACCTCGAGGTCAACAATAATGACTGAGTGTTCAACAGGTCTGCATGTTAAACCATGTGCTATTGTAATAATTTTCCAAAGAAATAAGTCCATCATTTCTAGAGAATACCAGAGGAGACATGAAAGTCTTTTTTTTTCTTCCTTGTGACACAGCACAGTCTTCTCAAAGACAGTACACAGGATTTGAACCAGGAAGGAGGGAGAGGAGGGAGAGGAGGAGGAGGAGGAGGAGGAGGAGGAGGAGGAGGAGGAATGACCTAGGGTGTCCAAACTATTTAGCCCACTTGCATCTCTGCCAAAAATCTCTCACTCCCTTTTCCCGCCAAGAGTCCCGAACGACTAATGTGTAATATCTCTACTCTCTATCCGTAATCCCCTCCCACCCATCACCCCTCTTTTTGAAAGTCCTGATGTCTCTGTGTTAATATTCTCTCTCTGTCATTCCCTCCCTTTCTTCTCTTTTGTAACTATAAATGGAAAGACATGCTGGAGTCGTATGGGATCTGTCTCTGCAGACTCTTAGCTCTTCCCTTCAATGAGTAAACATACATTGACATGCAGCCTAACACACTGCAGCCATCAGACACACAAACAGCATGCGGTGGGTTTAGACAGCACGATAAGACTTCAAAGAGACGGGGGAGGGATTGTGTCAAAAGAACCAAAGTAATCACATTTCAGTTGTTTTCAGTTGGCACGTTTAGAAAATCCTCTTTGGTTGCCTCATGATTGTTTTTAATCCCTATGATAAAATTCACACTCACACCTCAGACACTGTTGATCAAATGTTTAAAAAGGGAGAAATGGTGCATCACGCCTCAGAGTCTACTGTAGGTTTTTTTCAAAATGGTATGAACTGCACTCTAGTAATCTCCCTGTTGCACTCATTGACCTAAGGGGAAGCTACTATTACAGACATTAGAGTGACATTACACCTTGGCAGTAGACTTCTGAAGATATGGAGAAAGAAATTCTACATTCTTTTTAATGTTATCCATGAAAGACAATGTGTGATATACATCAAACTGAATCTATGAATACAGAGGAATAAATTACTCACAGGTTCACCTGGGAGACCAGAGGGACCAGGATGCCCTTTTTGTCCCTGTTGATAGAAAAACAATGAGTTAGAGATTTGCACATCCAACAATAAGACCAACTGAAAATACTATGGCATCTTATCGCATTTAAATTCTGATCACAAACCCACAGGGAAGTACAATGCTAAATGATGCACTGTGGAGAAAGAGATTATGTCAGTCTTGGGGAGAAAATATTAAGTCAACGGTCAAATTTAATCTAATTTTTGTTGTTTATCACCTTGTGCTCAAGAGCATCTCAGTTAACACCACAGGGACTGGATTTATGTGGAAGGATTTTCCAGTTGCTTTAGAGAGGACTTGACTTTGTTTCCATATAAAAAGTTCAATAAAATAACTTATTTTCACCCAGAAGGTTTAGTTTAAAAGGCTCCACAGCCAAGACAACCTTAAAGCTGTGAAACTAAACGACCACTCCTGAGCTATTTAACATTTAACCCCGAAGAAAATGCCTCTTTATGATTTCTAAACAAGCCCAATGCAGTTTTCATATATTGCCGTAGCACAGCCGCTTTGCTATGAGTTTGTCTAATAACTGTCACCACTAAACTGATAAAACTATTCAGAATAATCTTGCATTAATTAAACCAGTAAACCAATTAGACAGTAACAAGTAAAACCCAAAAGGGTAATTAATAGTCACCTTCATGCCCTGTGGTCTCAAATGAGCATGCCAGCCGGTTGCAAAATGTATTAATCTTCTCCCAATCAAAGCCTACAGTAGATAGAGTCATGTGAAGTTATCTCTGAGGGAAGAACACGTCTATCCCTTCAAGTGTGAAGTCATTAGCCACCAGCTGTGTCAGCCTCTCGGCAGCAGGACAAGTAAACCACAGGGAGCCAGAGGCTGATGTAAAAAAAAACGGTATCACTGTAAACAAACAATTCACCATCAAGAGAGCCATACAAAGCACTCTCAAGCCTGCCGCCAGAGTGTGTACATGAGGATTAAAATCTCCTTCTGCAAACGTCTTGTGAGATATTTGGTAGTAGTGATATAAAGCAGGGCTCAACTTTAATGGCTGCTTCACTGAGTTTCTGCAGTGTGTGATGTGTGATGCTCACAAGGAAGGGGAATAGCACTAAATTTAAGAATTTTTATCACGATCAGGCTGATTTCAGTACTAAGATCGGCCTCTTTTTGTGCTGCTATTCAGTTTGCTGAGATTAGATTAAATTCATGTGAAAAATAAACCAAGAACGACCAGTTTTTTCATAGATGGCACGATGTTAAATCTGTGAAACATCATTCACAATGCAAGGTGATTCTACCACATGCAAATAAAATCTCTTAAAACTGGACCACAGCCAATTAATCTTTTATTTTCAACTTTAAATGTGTACTTATCCACTTTCTTTCTCATATCTGTCTGTTAAATATGACAGGAGACGTTAAGCTTAGCTTAGCTTAGCACAAAGACTGGAAACAGAGAAAACAGCTAGCATGGTTCTTCCAAAGTTTTACAACTTCACCTACCAAGAAGAACTCATTTTTAGAAGTTAGCACTTTATATCTGGTTTGATTCAATACATACAAAAATAAAAGTAAAAAGAAGTAAAAATAACAATTTATGTTTTTACTGGGAACTGTGTGCAGGACTATTATTTTGTCAATGCAGTGACTTCCAGTTTCCCCTGTTTGCTGTATGCTAAACAGGGGATGTATGCTAGCCTAAGATGATCGTCTCCTGGCTGTAGCTTCATATTCACTGCACAAAGATAAGAATGATATCCATTTAATGTTCTGCAAGGAAGCGAATAAATCTGTGTGGAAGTATTCCTTTAAACATTCACTGGTGCTCTTTAATCTGTTAAAGCAACATTTTTCTCCCCATATAACACTTCATTTAGACTTTCTGGTGCTTACAATCAATAAAATATTAAAACCTAAGACACTATGTTCTTCAAATGAGAATATTCTATAGCAGATGTGTATGTCTTGTGAATCATTTGGCACACATTTTGCAGGAATGGAGCCTGACATGACTGTTGTCTTTGGAAACTTTGGATATTTGATTAGAATTTAAAATGAGGTTTTGTGGGTTTGAAAACCATTTGGCTGCACAACATGAATTAACATTGATGGACCCACTGGTGGGTCAAGCAGGGCTGAGGGGCTGAGGCAGAGTGAAAGTGGCATGCCTGAAACTGTTAAGTAAAATCATGCTGGCAGCCTGACATCCCATGTTGATCAAAAGGCTGATATCAGTCCAGCACATCATCTTAACTCCGGAAAGTAGATTAATAACACGCCATTGGAACAGTTCAAGTGAATATATCACAGTTATCCCGCAGCTACAAACCAATCAGCTGAGACTGAAGTCTGTGACATCATCATGATGGGAAACCTGATCCTTAAATCATCAGCACAAAGCTACATTTGAGCATTCACCGAAGTATGTAACAGAGATGAAAAACACTCATTGATGTTTTACAAATGCTCAGAGCTCGGGGCTGAGTTCAATAAAAAAGTGCTTACAAAGAAAGAAAGAAATAAACACACTCTAAAGGCAACTATTTTTTTTTCTGACTCAAATTTTCAGTCACATCCCCTGCAGCTTTTGGACACGGAGCGAAGCCAGATGCTGCTCCATTGGCCAGCGCAATTCTATCAGACACTGTTGTACTGTTCTGTCAAACTCCTGATTATTTGTCAATTTATCAGCAGAGAGACAGTGTGCTTCAAGTATGAAATATCTGACAGGATTTTTTGGGAGTAGATGAGTGTCCTGCAGGAGCCAAAGTGCTGCAGCCACGAAGGGACAAAAGAATGTGTCTGGGCCTTGCAGCAAAGCCAGTACAGCTGACTACAGTAAAAGAAAAGGAGAAGAGGTCTGTCCCTGAAGTGCGTTATCATATATGGGCTCAAAAACAGCTTTCACAGTTCTGTAAATCCATTGTGTGACACAAAGTTGGCAAAGGATCACATTCTCCATTAGTTCTCCCTCTCTATGAAGAGCAAACAGTTTTAATTAGTGTAACTAACACCAGATCAACCCTGCAGCCAACAGGACAAAGTGCAGCAGCAGCAGCAGCAGCAGCAGCAGCAGCAGCAGCAGCAGCAGCAGCAGCAGCAGCAGCGATGGTGTCTCCCCTACAGAATAAGTAACAGACTTTACTTGGCAGACAAAAAAAAAAACCTTTTTTCTTTCCATAGATTTTCATTTTTATTATAACACAAAATCTTATTCCCACCTGGCAAGCCTCACACTTCTTTCTTGGACAAATCAGACTCAGCAAATAAAGGTATGAGAATGTTATTATACACAGCTGAGGAGCAGGAGGGGAAAAATCTTGAGGGCTGCACAGCTAATAAAAAGTTGAGCGTTATTCCAGTGTGCCATGATCAGAGCTGGCCATGTAAAAGGCACACTCGTCCAGGGCTGGTAATACTCTCAATGGTGTTTCGGCTTGACACACACATACATGAATCCCTTTTCACTTTGCAGTGCAGACTGACTCCCAGGCAACGTTCCCATTACATCTTTACACATTTCCCACAGTGAGAAAGGCTTTCTCTGGCAGCCGGCCAGGGACTGAGCAGAAAACTCAGCGAAGAGGGTCCATAAAGCTGCAGCAGGTCATAGCTTTATTGGCTGGTTGGACAAGAGCAGACAAGAGAACGAACCTCGAGCTTCAACTGTGGCAGATGATGGAATTTCGGTGTAATTTGAATACAAAAGTGCGCTGTAAGGAGTTTTGGCTTTAAGTCCCAGAGTATGATCAGAAAAAAAAAAAAGAGAGTTAAGCACAGCTGCAAGCAATGAGGTGTCTGGTGGCTTTCAGCAGAGCCAAGCTGACTGCCTTGATTTCATTAGCTGGATACGAACTGCATTTTAATACTTTGTATGGCTGTCAGCAGTTACTTGTGTGGACGTGTGTGCTTTTTAAGGTTTACATAGGATTGATTAGAAGGGGGGAGGGGGGGAGCACCAGAAATCCCACCTGAGCTGATCATCAGAACAGCAAAAGGGATCTGTTACAACCACTTATCCACGATTACCATAAATCAGCAGGAAGAAGATCAGCTTTTTCCCATGACTCCACGTTCTATGACTCATGAGGCGAGGAGAGGTCTTCCTTTTTCAAGTTGGAGTCCTCCCCACTACTACACTGAATGGAGGAACCTTGAGCCCACCAGATGGTTTTTCACAGTCAGCTCTGTCCGATTGCATAACAGATTGCTGGAGATCCCGCCAAGGCATTATTGCACTCATACTATTGTGTCCCAAATGAGGACAGGGGTGTGTGTGTGTGTGTGTGTGTGTGTGCGTGTGTGTGTGATTTTGCGCGTGCGTGTCACTGAGAAAGAGAGTTGCTTACAAAGGATTTCTCATGTTGTGTGACAGTTGTTTTCTTAATTAGCATTCTTCTGTCATCCTCGTCCTGACCTCACTGTGACCTTTACTGTACTGATGCACAGTTTTTGTTTCTGTTCCGACAGAACAGATGCTCTTGCAACACACTATCATGTAACTCAGCAGCGGCTCTCTTTCTCATTCTCATTTCAACCAGAATAAAAACTCTCTGTAACCCACAATGAAATTTAAATCTATTTCATGGCACTAAATAAGTAGGGTGGTTCCTTCTTCATTAAAAGCTAATAATCCTTTATATATTTGGGTTTCAGGGGAGAGTTTTTGTGTCCTACAATGGTTTAAGTGATGTTTCTATGGTTTTTCCACTGCTAATGAGATAAATCTGGAGGAAATGCTGATTTTTGACATGGAAATGAACTATGTTTTTGTCTTCTCCAGTGATGGGTGGTAACTGATAGCAAAGAGTTGTTGTGGGAGGTTTTGTGAGACTGTCTGTTTATTGCAATCAGCCGTTGCTTCAGACACCTAGTAAACATCTACTAGACATGTGATTCCGATTTTAGCAGTGAAACTACAAACATCCTGTGAAACTTTTCTTCCTGTTCACTGTTCTGAACTGATAATCAACATCAACAGCACAGACTCTAACCACAATCTAACCATGGTTAAAGTGCTACAACAGTATTGCCTGTTCAAAGCCTGATATAGCTTATTTATCTGAGTTACAGAGCTCCATTGTTGCCCAAAAACCTATCCACATTATTCCTAACCTCATGATACACTGCGTGAATTATGGGCACAACTTTCGGTTATTCATCACTGATGCTGGGTCTTCAGGTCGTCCTCCCATCCCTTGGTAGCAGAAGTCAAAGGTTTGATTACATTATCCTGTTTAAGTTGCTTTAAGAAAGGAAGACACCTTCAGCAGGTGACATGTCTCTTTATTATAATGAACATGGGTGCTCTAGAGCATTTTGAGTCAGTCCCACCGGCATCCTGCTGCTGTAAATACTCACAAGAGTCCGACATTTGTATTAATCCACAGCTGAAAGTAGTCCAGAAACAAATGCAGAAACGGAAACTCCTGTTTGAATAATGTTAGCTATAACTAGAGTGTCCAGCTGTTTTAAGAACACTAACCTTTTTTCAAATGAAACTACATATCTGTGGCTCTTTTTAAAGATTTTCATCTTCATAACAAAAATATAGACTATCACCAACTTTATTCTTTCACGATAGCCGGAATTATGTTTCATGATACTCCATCATACCGAGAAGTAAATCAGTAATATTTTGATTAAAAACACTGCAGTCATCAAACTAACAAATATTCATACGTGGGGAAAAATTACTAACGCAAAAATATTGTCTTAAATTCTATGCAAAAAGAATCAGGTCACTACAGAGTACTATGTTGTTTGCCCACCATGCATAGTAGGAAATCCAACAGGCTCTGGTCCACTTGAGATGTGTAATTACTGTGAGAAGGCTTTGAGCAAAGGCCAAGGATAAAATGCACAAGGCCATGGAGAAAACGCTCTGCTGCTAACCATCACTCTCTGTCAGGATAACCCAGCACAGCGGCGTGTAAAGAAGTGGAATCATGCAGACGAACAATCCTGAACAGGAGCCGATCGCAGAACTAACCAACATAATATAACTTGTCTTTCTTTTCAGGGAAAACAGCTCTCCAAAGTATGAATGACATAACATGGATTTACAACATGAGCTTCACCCAGTAAACTTCTGGTTTCCTCGGCTTTCTTCCTCATTTTGGAGGCCTGTGATACTGATGATGTAACAGCCCAGCTATTCAAACCTTTAGTATTGCAACCCACAGGGGAGCCGGAGCACAGGTGTGCTCCTTGACGCCTGCATTATGTTAGGCTGCTTTCCAAACAAGAGCTCAAACATCCATGTTTGGCTGAAGCCTCTAAACATTGCAATTTCACAGACTTCCCTGCTCAGAATCAGTTCAAAGAGGGCCGGGGTTGAGAGCGTACATTTGACTTAGTGATCCTTGATATACATAACTCCACTCATTCAGTCACTCACTCATTTTGTGTCTGATTTATGTCTGGAAACATTCTGAGGGCAGAAAAAGAGCAGAAACACACCTAGAATATAAACTTTCACACATCTGGGACAGAGCCAGTAAACTCTGATGGATATCAGTTACTTCTTTGTGTATTTGCACACACAAATAAAACACACAGTTTGAGAGGGTTTGTGAGCCCAAACGGATTTTCTACCTTTCGTCCATCTTGGCCAGGCAGTCCAGGGGGGCCCACGACACCGGGCTCTCCCTAAAAAATAAAAGAAGACAAATTAGGTCACATTCAATACGCCAGCATATTTACATGACCGTGTCTGCAAATAATCAAGTGGTTTTAAAGAAGGGAAGGTACTTTTTGTCCTTTTGGAGCTTGACCAGGGGACAGTCCGGGATCTCCTTTTTGTCCCTAGAACATAAAAAGAGAACAGTTTCTTTTTCCTACTTTTAGAGGCACTTTCTCACAGTAGGCACAAGATACTAGTGTGCACCAGCATTCACCGCATATTTTCTGCATTGCCACAGCCTTCCACTTCTCAAGGCGCAGAAGAGCTCGCAGTGTACATTTACACTATCTAAGAGTGATGACTTCACCCTACTTATTGGTGGTTGTATTTACACAGACGTGCAGTCCATTTATGCCCTCTGGTAACTCGGTTTACACCAATACAGCATGAAGTGATGGGGAGTGAACATGTACATTCTTCTCCCTTTTCAGGCAGTGGGAATCCTGTCAGTGCATTCTGGGTCAGCATTTGATGTCCAATTGTGCCAGTGAATGAGCTGCCCAGTTATCTACGCAATTATAATGTCAGAGGTCCATGGAAAAAATAGATAATGTCCTGTGTTAGTGCTTATCATATAAAGAAACAAGTATATGAGAGAAAGAATTTGCAGCACTGTGTTGGTTGGACTGTAATCAAATGACAGCTGTTATCAGCTCATTACAAAATGCTCTGACACGATTCATTCAACAAATTGAAGTCTGGGTGTGTAAATAAATCTTGCATTGTGACTCACTTCATCCTGTGGCTAACACCTCTTTTTAAAAAAGGAGTATGGGGGCCATTTTTCCCCAAAGCTCTTCAGTTCAGTTTTAGATGGAAAGACGTGCACTGCTTCAAAAGAATATATTTTATTGACTGAGTTACTGATGAAAGTAAGATCAAATTTCCCATCTACAGTATATTGGCCCATTTAAACCTACATGTTCGTGTCAGATACAACTTGGCATTGAACAGTCTGTGGGAATTTTCTCCAGAATGATTTCTTAACAGGGCCTTGAGTTCTGCTCCAGCCAAGAACAATATACATACACGAACACTGTGTCTTTTCACCTCAACTAGATTATCCAAAGAGTTTAAGATCAAAGCAGAGCTAAATCAGGTAATTTCTTCTGAAAGCTCAAGACCTTAATAAGCACTTGTGCTTTCCACTGATTATATGTGTATTCTATGCCTTCATTCATTTCATTTTTAAGTCTAATGGTAGGCTACTTACAGTAGTAGGTGACTGAACATGAGCTTGTCTCAATTTCTCATCATTAAATTCAGACAAAGTGACATATTCAAAACAAAATTCAGCTAACACACAATCTGTTTTCATTTTCTTAAAACAGAGAGCTGTGCCAGACCAGACAGTCTGCTGTTTGAGGTTTGTGTGCAAATGAGTCAAACAGAGCCAGGCCAGGTTTGGTTAGGTTCCAGCTGACACATATGTACGATATAAGAGATATGGTTTTTCCCCTGGTTAAAGTAGGCCAAAGAATGGTACCAATTATGTTTTTTAAATGCCTGAATACTGTGGAAAATGTTGAAATTCAATGCATTTCAATGGATTAGGTACAGGCTTGAAATATGAGCAATTTTCCATTTTATTCCAGCAAAGTCTAACATGCAGACTCCTTTGTGATATCAGACTGACATTTTATGGAGCTAAGCAACCTTCTCTGTTGACAGTTCAAACCAGCTGGAACACAGACTGATGTCAAGTACTTGCAAATTAGTGAGTCAGAAAGACTTGAAACTGCTGTTCTCTCCTGAGCAGAAACAAATGGCTTCGTAAGAGGGTAGAAGAGGGTTGTGCTAAGAGGATCTGAACTCAGACACACAAACCAAGTTAAATCACAAACACTGAATGACAAAGTAAAACCACAAGAGATACTAGATCTTCATATTTACAGTGTTTTTTAAATGACCTTGTCACATCAGTTAGATATGGAGCATTAAGAAGTATTACATCTACACAGATCAGCCACAACATTAAAACATTATCAGGTTTAATGGTGTGGCTGATGTATATGTACCGTAAAAAGCTCTGCCAATTATTTTATTGTTTTTTTTTTATTGATGTTATCTTAACATTTCTTCCTGATTAGAGCTACTTGCATCCCTGAGGGTTATGATTTAGGGACATGATCCCATATCCCATATAAGTATATGTAAGTATAAACAGAAGTAAATAGTGCATTTGTTGGGGACTATTTTCAGCCACAGATTAAAACACATTTGATGTGTTATGAGTATTCACATCAGCAGGATGGTGTATGTTGGATCGATTCTAAATACTGCCCGTGTTCATCGTGATGAAGAAACACGACACCCAGTGCTACAATGCGGTTCACTGAACACTGAAGGTATCCAGCACAGAGAAATAAGATATACACTCACCGAGCACTTTGTTAGGAACGCCAAATCAGTATTGGGTAGAGCCTCCCTTTGCTCTTAAAACAGCCCCAGTTTGTTGTAGCATTGATTCCATAAGATGTTGGACACACTCCTTTGAGATTCTTCTCCATGTTGACTTGATTGTATCACATCGTGTCATCTCCTGTTCCACCACATCCTAAAAGTACTCTACTGGATTCAGATCGGGTGACTGGGGAGGCCGCTGAACTTCACTGAACTTATTGTCATGTTCGTGAAACCAGTTTGAGACGACTTTTGCTTTGCGACATGGAGCATTATCAAGCTGGGAGTAGCCATTAAAAAGATGACCACTGTGACCATGAAGCAACAATACTCTGACAGGCTGTGGCATTCACACAGATTGATTGGTATTAATGGGCCCTAAGTGTGCCAGCAAAACATTCCCCACACCATTAAATTACCAACACAAGCCTGGACGGTTGACACATGGCGGGTTGGGTCTATGGATTCATGCTGTTGACACCATATTTTGACCCAACCATCTGCTGCCTAAGCAGAAATCCAGATTCATCAGACCAGATTTAATTTCTCCAGTCTTCAACTGTCCAGTGTTGGAGAGTCTGTGCCCACTGCAGCCTCAGATTTGTGTTCTTGGCTGACAGGAGTGGAACCCAGCATGGTCTCCGGCTGCTGTAGCCAATCTACCTATGGTTTGATGTGTTGTGCATTCTGAGATGCTGTTCTGCTCACCACAGTTGTAAACAGCGGTTATATGAGTGACCGCCATTCTCCTCTGCCCTTTCCCATCAACAAGGCGTTTCCATCCACAGAACTGCTGCTCACTGCATGTTTACTTTTTTATAAAGCAGTATGTAGTTTCAATATAAATACTGTGAAAGTATCAAAGTGCTCAGTCCACATAGAAATGCACGAAGCCTGTAGTCAGAAAATGAGCTTTAAAATGAGCCGTTAGGATTTCTGTAACTTTGTGATGTCACAACAAAGCAGTCACCGCTCTCAGCCATGCCCCAAGGCCCGCCCACCTGAACCCACCATCCAACCTTGCAGGATTTGGTTTCTCTAAGTGTTTATCTGAAATCTGCTATACTTTTATTTGATCACTCAGAAAACAGTCAGCCAATCAGCAAAGAGGCTCAGAGCCTCCTCTCTTCTGATTGGCTGACTAACCTGTTGGTACTAGAGCTCCAGAGAGAAGCCTGAGAGAGGAGATGTAAAACTACATTGAGATGGTTTATGGTGCTTAAAACCACAAATATATCTTCTTCAAATACAACATCAGAAAAGTAAAATATGGGAAATCTAATGATTTGAATGAAGTAGTTGCGGTCTAGTGTGAGACAATCAATTGGGAAGGGAGAGTGGACTACAATAACATTTTCATTTTGGTTATGGGATCTGGGATCATGGAGTGTTCCTTTAAGTCTCTGGCTTACAAAATTAAGACCTTATTATTGGATTCACTGAATATGGTCCATACAGGTGTATTTTCCTTCCTACAAATAGAAAAATACCATTTGAGATAACATTACTGAATCATTGATGCTGTACCTTCACTCCAGGAGGTCCAGGACGACCAGGGTTTCCATGTGGGCCAGGGGGACCCTGGAAACAGAGACACACATGATTAAGGAAGACACAGAGTAAAGGTGATGATCGGGGTCATTGAGCAGGCCTCCAATTCAGCAGCAAAGAGGGGGAGTCAGCGCTATATGTGAGGTATTTACAGCTGTATGAACATATTGTTCCCTTTCCACTGCCTGTGTTATGGGACAGGTCAGCAGTGCCCCAAGGTCCCTCTGTGTTTGTGTATAGGTGCTCTGTGAGACATACTGTGTCTCCTGCCTGCCTTGCCTGTCTGCCTGCCCGTCCAAGTTATGACATATGGATGTGATTTTCCTCACCCCTACACTTTTCCACTGGTTTTCGGGGGTCCCACAAAGTGAAGGCCACTCATCCATCACACCATATTCCTCAATCGCTTTGTGGCACAAGTTAGGTATCTGTGTTACATAACATGCTTAGATATTATTCATGTAGCTATCTGCGCCAGTTGTTTTATCAAAATGGACTATCTCCTACAAGTCAGGCCGAGTGGGTAGGATGTACAGGAGCAGAGAATGAGAAGACAAAATCTATTTTTTCTGGTTGAAGGGACGATAAATTCAAGCAAGCTGCAAAGAGGGATTGTTTGGAAAAAATAAAGCCACAACTTCCTGAGGCATCCCACTGAAGAGTCCTCCGTTCAACTGCGCACTTGTGTGGAGCGGGGTTGAAATGCTGAGCATGGAAAATTCTTCCCCAGCAAAACTGAAAGCATTGAAACATGTTCAGATGGCTCGAACAGGAAGCTACTGTATCTTCATCCCGTTATTTGAGTTGTTCAGACTTTCCATGGGTTGTGAAGAGCGACCTTTTCCCCCGAGCTGGAGGTGAAAGTGAGGGATAAAATTACTCTTGAGTAAAACAGACGGAGGAGGCCAAGAGGTGTAAGTGTATGGTTGGGTGATCCAGCCGGTCTCTGTCTCTGTTATTTATCTGTGCTCTATTATCAAGCTGTGGAGACGAGTCAAACAGCCCAGGCCCGTTCCCCTCCCCTCGAACTGGCCAGACCTCTCCCCTTGCGGGCGCTCGCTGTTGGACATATGGAGACACTTAACAGAAGCTCATCTACAGATTTCCTCCTCTTTCTCCTCCTCCTCCTCCTCCTCTATTCAGAGCATTCCCTCTTTCACTCACTCGATATTAAAGCGTATGGAAATCATTATCTCCAGATAGGAAGCAAAGGGAGGAGGAGACATAGAGAAATAGGGAGGTCGAGACAGAATATTACAAATTGCATTCTCGCAGTACATAAGGTGAAGAGCCACGGTGCTGATGACAAGGTGGGCGGGTGTTGTCCCACTGGAGACAGGGATACTGGGGAGAATGAGTCACTTTGTCCATCTATCTTCGCATGGGAGAGAAGTGGAATAAACATCCTCTTTGCTTAATTATTGAAAAGAGCTCATGACAAGAAACCGTTTACATACCACCAGGTAAACAAACATACATAATGAGCGCTAACGTAAACCCAAGTCAGCACATATGCAAGCACGCACACATTCTCACACCTGAGGCCTGCGGATGAGGGGCACCTGTATGCCAGAGTCGTGACCAGGTTTACAACGTGGGCCAATGACTTTTACAGGGATGACGCGTGAGGAGTGCTACTGTTTTTATAGGCTATTAACCCAGAGCAGGCCTGCTAACACCTTCTGTGGACTGCACAGGAGGAAACACTGAGTCTTTAGCCTGATGATTATTAAATATAACTTATATTAAAAGGATTTTAACTCCTCTTTGTTGTATTTGGCAAAAAATATTGGTGGAAAATAAGTGCTAACTGCTTCTATAACATCATGGATCTGAGAGAGAATCAGTGTAGTCAGTAGTGTGACTGGGGTTGCAACTCGCCATTTATTTGTAATAATTAATCTGCCAATACTTTTTTTCAATCAATTAATTGTCAAGTCTATAAAATGTAAAAAAAAAAAAACTTAAAAAAAAAACAGTGAAAGATAAAACAGTACACAGCATAAAATGCTTCAAATGCTCATGTTTGAGAAGCTGCAACCATCAAGTGTTTGGTATTTTGCCAAATAAATGACTTAAATGATTAACTCATTTTGGTCAACTGACAAATCATTTCAGTACAGAAAATTATTTTAAATTATTTAAAGTGCACGCGCCTTGTCCTTGGGTTTTCTGTTGGTTAATCATATTCATGTCTCTGAATGGCGGTGCTCTTTTATTCTATGCATTTATTTAAAACAAACTACTGTTGCTGCAGCTGGAAACATAAAATGCATCACTTCCTTTGCACCAGAGGTGGTATCTGATAGGTAGACCTACCACATACTGATACATACTGATACATTTCATCTACTAGGTACTGCTTAAATGACTCATGTGTTACAATACCTTAACCAATGGAAAAATCTTTAAATTAAAAGGTATTGTTACTGTCAATGATCAGGAACAATTCAGTGATGAACAACTGTCTGACTGACTGTTGCTGGCGTCTTGTGTGAACCCCCTGCCACTTAACTTCAACTCTCTAAATGTGCTCCCGATTATCTTAAGTACAAGCAACAGTGGAAAAAGTCTGTGTGACTAATAATGACAGAGAAAACCCTAATAAAGCCTCGAGAGACTGCTCATTCGTCCCTACACGTGTAATTCATTTCAGAAGAATCTAAATTTTACAGCATACGTAAATCTGCTCAGTTTTCTGCACCAATCGACCAGTGGCAGAAACAGTGCTGAGTCTCCATAGACTCCCTAAGTCATGTCATAGAGTGTCAACCATTACTTTAGCAATTATGCAAATGCAATTTCACAGAAACCCAGCATCACATACTGACTGCACACTGGCAGGTCCTTTTCTCTGCACAAAGCCCTCTTTGATCCACTCTCAAGCCTGCCCTTCAGGGCCGCGTGAACTCCGGCGCTCTGCCGGGCTTATGGCTGTGTCAAGGAACGTGGACGCTCTCACGTGTGAGAGATGCTGCTCATTGGTAGCGGTGGTGAGACTGTCTGCTCAGTCAGACATGACACCTTGCTGTCAGAGAGGTAAAGCCCTAATGGTGCTGTGTCATTCCAACTGCTGTAAAGATTTTGTGGTGCGTAAGAGAGTGCCAACTCTTTCCCCAGAGAGACCACACAGTTTCTGCAATAGGAACAGTTTGTTCCACATCATATCTCCCAAGGACTTCTTCTATATCTGACGTGAAATGAGATAAGGACCCTCCGAAGATTAGAGTTACTCACAGCAAATCAGACAATGCTGAGGAGAATAAATTTATCATACATGCCCTCAATTTCTTGAGGCCTTTTAACTTCACATATCAAACGGTGGCTGGTGTCTCACTCATTTGGATTTGGTGCATTTCAATGCGTGTGTGCAACCATCAGCCACCAGCAGTATCAAAGAACTGCAGTCCTTACATTTACCCTTTACTATGTTAGCTTTGTTTCTACAGGTGTTTCTGTTGATCGTGTGCGTGGCTATGAGGTACTTCTTTCTAATCACATGAATTATCCAGGAAAATTCTGATGGTTCAAGAAAACAATCAAGTTTTTTCTGAGTCAGCGTGGCCTGTAGTTGAGTCTCAAGAGCTTGATGATGAATGAACTCTATAGAGGTTGGTGCACTACTGGATAGAGCTGCTGAGCTCCAGACAGGGTCTTAAATGCCTTTAATAAGATGGGGACAAAGCCCTCTTTCTTCCTTGTTTAAAGAGATTGGGTTCCCACAGCCCACCCCTCTGAGGCCCGACCACAGGGCGCAGTCTCACGGGCTGTGGCAGGTAGCTCACGCACGCACACACACACACACACACACACACACACACACACACACACACACACACACACACACACACACACACACACACACACACACACACCTTGGTAACACAAGTGCTCTGCAGGAGCACTTCAGCAGGAGCTCTACAAAAGTGCAACCAAATTGCTATCTATCAATTTTTTCACTGCCTTAAGTTTTAGCATATTTATTTAATCTTAGTACTCACTGTAAGACTCAACTTCTGCCTTATCCATTTTCATATAAGGGAGGTGAAAAGGCAGCTACAAGGGCAGCAA
Organism: Seriola dumerili; assembly: GCF_002260705.1. Lineage (NCBI taxonomy): Eukaryota > Metazoa > Chordata > Actinopteri > Carangiformes > Carangidae > Seriola > Seriola dumerili. The sequence continues at coordinate 111,630 of NW_019174923.1, forward strand.
CTACATACACAACTATCAGTAATAGGGCCTTAGAAAGAAATCAAAATAACAAAACCGTCACTTGGGACAAATCATCTTCCAATGTTTTCCCTCTTCTTAAATGTCTTCTGAAAACATGAGCTTAAAATAACATCTGCATTCACTCTGTTTGGTTCCACCAGGAGCTCACAGTTGTGCACTGACACTGAGCCCCAGAATGAGAGACATGGCACCAGAGGACTGAGTCCAATACACTAGAAGCATTTACGAATGTTAACATAGGACGTATGCCTAATTTAAGAACCGGTGCTGTTAATGAATGGGATAGAAAGCACTTGTTCTGAAAGTATGTATGTACATAAGCTCTCATAAGTTACCTTATTTTTTTCATGTCCATCTAATACCTACTGTATGTGTTCAATTAATTTTAAATTGGCATCCGACAGATTTGTGGCTTATGGCTGTTTGCTCTCGAGCTTTACAAATGGACTTTGGCAGCAGAGAAGCACAGCTTGATCAAAGCCAGAGCCAAAGCAAACTAACGTCTGGCTGAATAATGCTCTGTAATCCAAAGATGTCACTGAGTGCTTGATCAAAATGCTCAAAGATCTTCCATGTCAGTGCACTTCAAATAGTGTTATCTCACTGTAATGCAGGATCAGGCATGATTAAGGCATCGTTAAGATGGTGAAAGAAGTGTGGTGCATATGGAAGATTTTGGAGGGGAATTGAAAAGAGGAACTGTAGGAAGGTAAATGGGAAACTTGTCACTGGCTGGGAGACACTCACCCTTGGGCCCCTCTTCCCTGGCTTTCCAGGCAACCCTGGAAGTCCTTGAAGGCCCTAAAAGGAAAAGATAAAAGATGTCAAGGATAGAGTGAGGCAAGGCCTATAAATACAAAGCAGGAAATAACAGTTGCCGCTTTTTGTTGTATCATTTCACGAAAGCCTTGAACATTTTTGAATAGAAAAATCAGATAAAAGTCACTCAAGCTAGATATTAACTCAATACATCTTGAGCTTTTTTTGAGAAGAAATGAAGTTAGCTGAAAGTAGCAAAGCACTCAGTCAGTGAGATGCTGGCAGGCATGAGGATGTCTTGTTAGAGACTAGAGCAGCCCTATTCCTTCTGTAGCCAATATTATTTCAGTGCAAAACCACTACAGTGCTCTGACTGTAAATCTGAGTCATTGTACTGGCAGGGAGGTCGGCACCGATTCCAACCACAGCCAATCACATTAATTATGGGCATCAGCTAGATTTAAAACGATTTCATACATGGATTAGCAAAGCTCTAAAAGGTCAAATCTAATGAGGGGTCAATCTGAGGAACCTCAGTTTACTTGAGATGTTGGGATTGTTACTTATTTTCCCATGGCTCCAGAAGTTTAAAGTGGTCAAGGAAAATGGTCCTAAAAACGGCTCGAGGCTGGACTACTGTAATAATGTCAGATGTATAGACCCTTTTTGTCTGACTTGGACAGGATCAATATTATGCTCTTTCAGCTAGCTTACACTTTGAAAAGCCAAAGGGCTTTCAGCAACCTAAAGACTCTTTAGGCTGCAACCATCAGGCTGTCCACACATGATAAGCAGTTTGAGCTGCAGTCGCTGCCGGGGTGGGCGCCAAGGCAGAGCTAGATCTCACATCTTTATAGAATTTATACAGTTTATAAACAATAATTATTCATGACTTGAAACTCTGAGTCATAATTTCTATATCCATGAATGTCCATGACTGAGTGACTGAGTGAGTGATGAAGTTACGCCATTGGTCGGACAGCCGAATGTCTTGACTTTTTCCTTTGGCCGTTGCGCTTTCAAAATGATGTGGTGCAAACAGTTTCTATTACATCATCAGGCGGTGTTTACAGTGGATCCACAACAGTTTTCAGCACCTGTATCTTCTGAAATGACCAGGGCATTTATTTACCTCAGCTGCAGAAGGTAACAGGCCTTTATGTGAGGCAGGCCCTTAGTTCCCTATATTTCCCTTTGCTTGATATGTATAATTGGCCATACCGGTATTTTAGTATGATGCCTCGTTTTGGTCCGCTCCCGTTTGCCCATTTACTGCATCAGGCGTGAATACAAACTCAACACTTCCTGTAACTGTTTGCTATTGAAAGCCCTGTAACATTTCAGCACAGCTGTGCTGACATGCTACAGTACAGGCGTCTCTGATTTTTTGACTGGCCTACAGATTAAATATTGAAGTGTTTTTTGGCACACCTGGCCAAGGGATGCTTGGGACTGAAAGGGGGACTTAAATCTGGCATGTTAAATAAGCATTTTTTTCACAAATTGCACCCCATGCACTCCCATACACGGTCCAGCCACATATTAGGTTTATACCTAGTCTTGTTGTAAGGTAACATGAGGCCTGGGATTGACGTGCACTAAAAAGAGTAGTCAGTGGCTAGCCTGACTGAAATACTGAATTTAACAATGACATTCGCATTGTCAGTATCATACATAATAGGCATCCAATATTCCATAGCCCTCAAGTGGAGACTTTACTTAATTATCAAGTCATTAATTTTGATCCTCCTTCTTCAGAGCTCAGGTCAGTTGAAGAGTTCATCAGATCTTATGTATCAGATCTAACTCTGCTGTCTTCAGAAATTGCAGAATATTCTGTCATATTTACCTTTAAAGGCAATCCTGTTATTGTTTACAGTTGAAACATAAGCCTCCTTAAACAGTCCATAACCCACTAACGTCAACCCTAATCCCAGTAGAGGGTGATTAAATTTCAACAATATGCTTCAAGTCATAATGAAATGACTCACAAGACAATATGGTAACTATATTTCACATCCTGTAACTGACTCAGCAATCTGTTCAGGCTACAATGTTAGTAAGCAATACAAATGGTGAACGTCCTCAGGAAAGTAACCTTTACCACACATCATAGATTGATATTGGTATCGTTTACTCCTCTCTCATAAAAATGGTCAGAGCGGCTTCAAGGGCATGCAGAGCTGTGGTTTCCCTCACTGCCAGAGCAGGAAAGCTTTACTTAAAACATTCTTTTTGGTCAAACATGACCTAATACAAGACAGAGAAGTCCTTTTAACAATGGAAAATGTGGGTAACCATTTTGTGTTCAACAGAGGAACAGTGGGTGACAGGGCCACATGGTCAATATGAATGTACACAGTCTACAATTCAACACTGGTTGATAAATGTCAAGATAAAATACTTTGACTGTGTTCATCACTAACGCTTTGTTCTGAACTTAGAAAGGTCAGTCTTATTCTGCAGTCTCAAGTCATTAGTAGATTTTTAATTTTAGCATTTTGTCACTGAAGCTTGTTGTTGTTGTATTCTTAACTAATTATGCATTTAACTTTAAAAAAAAAAAAAAAAAAAAAAAACCTGTCAAGTCTGTAAAGACAATTTTCCATTTCCTACAGTTCCTGCTCTCAAGAAAGTCCACGGTGCTTCAAATGTGAAAAATAGCACAGTTCTGATAATGGGGATGATGCATTGCATTTATATTGTATAGACCTTTATATTCCTGTTCTATATATTTAATTGAGCACAAGAGCTTTATCCTTACTTACCTTAGACCCTACTTTAAAAGTATGCATTCTCAGAGCAGGCACACTCTCTCTCAGAGGAATCTAACACCTCACCGCCAGCCTTGCACTCAGACAAACACTAACTGGCATGAACCTGACTATTTCTACCACTCCTGCTAAAAAGGAAATCACACAGTAATCAGCACCAATTTGAGGAGGATAGAAAATTTCTAACACCAAGTCAGAAAACAAATTGAGGATACGGAATGAAGCGATTCAAAAAATCACAGTCATTAACACACGCAACACTTCTATTGACAAATTAGCAAACATTTTAGAGATGTAGTGCTCGTTGAGCACCAGATTTGGAAAACCACACAACCAAGAGACATGTCAGCATCTACGTCAGCGACAGATCCAAACATCAAAGAAAGGCCAACCAACATTGAAACAACAAGCTGTCACACTTGTATATCATTGTGATCCAAAGATGTATTAGGAAACTAGCCCAAAGCATAGAAGAATGGCAGCCAAGAATTAAAAATGTGCATCTGTTACAGTCCAATTGCTCTAATTCATAAGACATTCATTCATAAAATAAACACTAAAACACTATACTGTAAACAAATCAAGAGATAAACAAATATTACTGTAGTGCAAGCACAAAGATGCGCTCATTGTGGCTCAAAGGGTTGATATTCATGCTTTTATTCAGGGGCAGGTTTGTGTTGTGTTTGTTTAAAGCTCACACACTCACCGGCGGTCCTGGTTCTCCCTTTAGTCCAGGTGGTCCAGCCAGCAGTGAGAAGTGAGTCGGTTCCAGGTCAAATGTTTGGAAGCCATCTGTTGCAGCTGGAGTGACTGGAATAAGCGAGGTGGGTTTGACATCCTGCACACCGGTCACTTTTGGCTCAGGTTTCTTAGGAGCTACTGTGCTCAACTGCTTTTTATGGGGAAGGTAGGCGTTTGAAGGAGACCCCTGTGTAGAAGCAGCTGTGGTCTGGAGGTTTGGCCTCATCTCTGATGGTCTGGTGGAAGCAGGTAAATCCATAGTATTCCCAGAAGGTTTCAGGGCATTAGTATTTCCTTGCTTTGTGGTCTTTCCAGTATGTAAAGTTGGGCTCGGTGGTGTCACGCTGATCCTAAGAGATGTAGCAACTGTTTGAGTTGGAAATTTTAACGGGCTTTCCAACCCTGGATGAACTGGTGGAGAAAGAGACACAGCACCAGGTTGTGGAGTGCTCAAAGTCTGATGCACAGATGTTTTGTTCTGCATCAGCAAGCGGTCAGTTGGAACAAGAATAGTAGTCCTGGTGTTTTCCTCAATCAAGGCCAGAGCAGGTCTCAGCCCCTTTTTGGAAAGCTCTGTCAATGACAGTGGAGTTAGATGAGTGACAGTAATATTTGGGTCTGTGGAAAATAGAGGTAGCAGGGGTGGAAACACAGGCCGATACGTGTCGGCTTCTCTGCAATGTTTCTTAATGTAATCACAATAGTTATGAGCTGCCTTAGCAGAGGGATAAATGTCAAACTGACAGATGGCACCTTCAAACGGCACCGAGTTGTGGTTCATTTTGCCCAGCAGGAAAGAGCCCTCTGGATCCAGGGCCTCAACTTTTTTAGAACGCAAATCTGTATGTATGCTTTTCTTCCCACAAGAAGTGTGCAAGAACACCTGATGGCCTTGGACATCCAAGGCCAGACTATGCCACCGGCCATCGTGGACATCATAGTCGAAACTCACAGAGCTCCTCTGCCCCACGTGTACCAGGACCTTCCCCGGAACAAACTGCACTGCGAGCTGCACTTTCCGTTTCTTAGACAGAACTGAGAAAAGAAAAGCGCTGTTGACTCGATGAACAGACAAACTGAGGATCAGGGAGAGATTGGTGGAGCTGTAGTTAGCGGGGATGACAGTGCGCACAGGCACCTGGATACGTGCCCTCGGGGTGAGGATAATTCCAGACTTGAAGGGGATGATGCCATTAGGGATGGTTCGAGCGCCTGAAGATGATGACCCGCCTGCTCTTCGCCCAGAAAGCCCGAGCTGCTGCAGAACATCCACATCTTCAGAAAAACAAAAGACAGTGAAGTCAGTGAGTCTTAGCTCAGGAGACATTAAACATCTAGAGATATTGAACAAGACCCTTTTCACAATATCATGATTTCTAAGCTTATAACAAAATAGAACATGTGGTGACTTTCTTCTTTCCAAAACCTCTAAAAGTAAAAGCTTTAACATAACACTAAAGGCACCGACTACAAAAAGCCTTATAGGAGGGCATAAAAGGAAAACTATTACCACACATAAATGTTCAAATTAAAAAGGTTAATCGCATTAAACATTTCACTTTATATGTGCCCCTAATAAGCAATTTAAAAGAAGATACCATAATAATTTGTGCAAGACACCTATTAGCAACGTCCCACTCCCACTCAAGAGCGCTGATCTGCATCAAAGTACAAACACAAGTGCGGCAGTATAAGTGACAATTTAATATGTTGTGATGCCAAGCAGGGAGTTCACAAGTTTAAAGTTAGACTAATGGAAATGCTGCAGCAAAAGCAATTTAAAAAGGATGCATAAAATTTTCAATAGGGCCAAACATCGACATCCAGCTTTGGAGATTGCCACAAATTATGTAATCATTACATCAGTCTTAATTAGAACAATCTCAGGAAGCGGAGACTGAACGCTTCCCTGGAGAGGACGTGGGGGGGGGGGTGTTAGGAGGTATATTAGTGCAGAGACAGAAAAGTCATCTCACTTTATCCGGTAATGTCTGCTGATTAAAGATGATCGCTCTGACAGGGGCCTGAGCTCATGAAAACATACTGCAGTGTTTTCTGCAGGTTTTAATTGCTACTTGCTTCTCATGGGAGGAAAATGTGGGTAATTTTTGCACATTACAGTGTTGTATATACTGTACACTGCTCCTAATTGGATCCACACCTTTGTTCAGTGTAATTAAATCCACAATTCACTGTAGCAGGAAACAGCCTTTATTTCCAGAGTATTCTTTACAACAAACGCACAGTGCTGAGCAGCTGGTGACCACCCATTATCGCATGCAGTGAAAAAGGTTGTGTTACTGAATTGACACTATTTAGTATTTCACAAGAAGTTAAGCTAAAATAAGAGGAAAAACTGTTTGTTTTTTTTAACCTCTAAATCACCTCACAAACCCAGAAAATGAAGTACTTGGTGACCTCCAAACCCAACCTGACGGTCCAAAACTGACAACCACTGAGAAAACAGCACCACGGTTATTTAAATCTAGATATTATTTTCACAAGTATAACATTCAGTGCTTTTAGAAAGTCAAATCTGTTTTTGGTTCCAACATCAAAACAGATTGGAAATGTTCCCATTGTCATACTATTGTCTATTGTTAGGCACCGGTGCAAGTCATCAGCAATGTCAAACAAAGGCTTTTTGTTTAGTTTAGCAAGGTTTGGAAAATAAAGAATTGATCATCCCCAGCCAATCAGCATACCCTGAATACAGTGCATTAATCCTCTCAGTACATGCAATGTAGAAACTAAAAGCTTATATATGGATCTCAAATATCCATCTTTTTCCAGACTAACGCAAAACAAATGTAGGCAATGCTGAAATGAACTGCTAAATGATGAATTACAGCTCACCAGAGGAGACACAAGTACAGACACTATATATGTTAGGAGGGAAACCCTGCTCAGTGTGTGCAGGCAGCAGGAGGTCAGCTCGATACCAAAGAGAAGAAACATAAAACACAGAAACTGAACCCAGAACAAAGACTTTCTTCAGTTAAATTACCCACACAGCACTGATTTTAAATGTTAATATGGTATGAGGACAGCAAAACTATTCTTTCACTTTGATTTGCGATCTACTTTCACGGCTTTCGCTGCATACCTAAATCTAAGCGGATAGGAAGGCTGCCTAAGGCTTTTTGTGACCTCCTGATGAGCTGGAGAAAAGAAAAAAAAAGGAAAACCGAGGATAAAACATCCCGGAGACAAAGAACAAGTGCGGCAAACAACACAACTTTTCTCAGACAGCTGGCACATGCACAAACAAATGTTTTTCCACTATTTGTATGCTGTCAATACACACTAAAGGTTTCCTGCAGCTGCTTCACACTAAAAAATCTTCTAGTGGAGAAGAAAAATAGAAATAGATTAAAAAAAAATGTAACACTTAATTTGTTCATTCAGGAAAAGTGCTGGCATTAAATAACACAACCGGTTCTTAACATTTAAAACAACCACATAAATCACAATTTCAAGAATTCTGCATCCAAAGATGTTTTTGGGTTACACTCTCAGGGAGAAACAGGGAGTAGTTTGTTGGCCTCTGACTCACACATGAATGCAACTAATGGCCAGCAGGTATTAGCAAAGGTCTGAATGCTCAGTCAAAACCTCTCCTATTCCACATTAAAATGGATGATATATGTCTTTACCTTGTTATATATGAATAATTTACAATCATTATTATTATTCAGACAATTTGCTTTCTGCCTGTAAGGCCTCCAAGAGGTGTTGGGTCAACCAGTGACCCCAGGGCTGCAGGTATAATTCCTGGCACTGACAGGTGAGCCATCATCTGGAAGATGGTTGCTATTACACCTGCAGTGACATATTGAGCCCCAAAATCTGCTCCAGGGATGCTGCACTGTGGCTGACCTCCATCAGGCCCTGAGCCTTCTGAGGAAATGTGTTGGCTGTTAATCTATGTGTAACCATGGTAACTGTGCAAAAAGGACTAAATTTAAATTGACAGCTAAGTTTCGATCTGGTGTCTGAGGTGAAAACGTGGTAGACCTCTGATGTCTGCTTGGGAAAGGCGACACTACGCCAATCCTTGATTGGGTATTTAATACGCCGCAGTACAGCCAGCACCATGGAAACACATTAGTCTGTCATTTTCCATGTGCAATATTTCCACTGTAATCCACCTCCTTAATAATAACATAACACAGACATTGTCTTTCAAATGATCCAACCTGCAGGTTTTTACAGTACACCAGCAGGACCGTTTTTCCAGTGCAGCCATGCGCAAATTCATAGTCTCATTAGGATCTGAGTTTGCAAATTAACACATCCTTACAAGTGAGCAGGGACAACATCAGGAAGCAGGACTGATGAATCATCTAAACTTTATTAAGACTTTAGGAAGGGTGTGAGGTTTGCTTAGGCTTAGAGACATAAGAACTGAAGGTTTGTAAATTCATCAGGTTGTGTCCAATTAAATTAAAAACCTTTCCAACAAAATAAATGTCTGAAACATTTCTGAATGCTCATATTTTAAAACCTATTCTTTTTCACAATTTAGTTATAGAGAGGTAGGAGTGCAGTGCTTTCAGCAAAATTGCTAAGATGTCAGTGTTTCAAAAGGCTTCAACTTACAAAATGGGATGTAGCGAAAGGAGAAAATGAGGCTCTAATTCCACCATCCTCCAACAGAAAACAATGCCATGAAATAGAAGCTGTATTCTGGAGTGTCCTACTAATCCAGTTCAAGTGTTCAGCACACAACAACCACTAAAAATGGAAAAATGTTCTGAGAAGAGCGGCTCATCTCCTACAAACACTTTCCAGAGACAACATCCTAAACATATTGAATCAGATGTGCAGCTGCCCAAGCTGGGGGACGTGTAGATGGCAGTCATAGATAATCCATAGATAACTTGGACAAACGTGCACAACAAGGGGCCCCTGTTAAGGTAACAACTTATTTACTCACTCATTCTGTGATCCACAGCTATTTAACTGCATATACTCATGACATTACCTAGTTTATGATCTGAATATTTCTCACAGTGGTGTAGTGCACAGGACACACCTGAAAGTGTCACTGTAACCTCCCATAAATCCATTTTAATTTCCTCTTCACTCACACTGTAACACCACCAGTTCAACACGGTGCTTGCATCAGTAAAGTCTCATAAAACAACGACATACACCCACCTCTTTCCTAAACGCACTTACCTTGTGCTTGTGCGAGCCTTAGAGAACAGGTGCAAGAGAGTATAGTCCAAAGAATCAGAACTCTCCTAAAGAGAAAGAAAACAGTTTGAGAACATTACAGCTGACAGTCAAGGTACAGATAATCTTAGAGACTATTTCATTACAATTCATTAATCTTTCAAATATGATTTATTCTCTAACAAGTTAAAAGCAATGATAAATTCCCATCAAAGGTAAACAGAGTGATAGCCTTTATCCCTTTATTTTCTTACTTAGTCTGATCAACAGCAACACAATGATTCATTCATTTATTTAGAATAATAATTCTTTAGAATGACAAACAAGGAAAACAAGGAAAAATAAGATAATCTTAGCATTTGTGTAGCTTTAACGAGCACATGGGACTGATGAGATTAATCAACTAATTGTTTCAGCTCGTAATTAATCTCTAACTCATCTAATTAAAAGTCACAATGTTGAATCAGAAGTTGCAGAGCATAGTACAAGCCTAAGTTGTGACATGTAAAGATGAAACTGATGCACTAAAAGTCTTGATGTTAATTTGGCCATGAACTCTGATCTTACTGTGACCTACCACAGTGATCAGACCTGCTGCAGAATGAGTGAAAGCGTCAGCAGCAGCTCTGCTTTGTTCAAGGAGTCTAACGTCTGCTTCAAAAACAACAAGCTTCGTCTTATCTTCCTGCCTGACCAGATAAGACACTGCTCAGCAGTTAGACGAGTGCTCGCACAGGACCACCTCTGACAACCCTACGCCACACCTCATCGCTTTAAGACCTATAATTTCAAGTTAAAGATATAGCCATTCGTAACCGATTTCATTTATCAGTGTTGTATTTTATTTCTTACATTTGAACTTTTCAGTAACTGAGAGAAACCGCCTCGATTATAGCCTGTGCACTTTCTGATGGCAGGTTTCAAAAGGATTTCATGGATTTAAAATGGTGCAGACTTTTCTCAACCCACAAAAGACTATGTAATCCTTCCAATTGGAATTAGATCAACCCCATTTTCACATGACAACAGTGACATTTATCACCTCGCATCAGGCAATGCACAGCAAATTTCCCTCCATTGATTTCTCAGTGACATTTAAAAGTGTTAAAAGGAGTGTTGACTGCTCACATGTAGAGCTGATGTGGCTCTAAAAGGTACACTATTAGCACTGAAGAGTGTGAACTTGTATTATCGCAGAGATAATGTTGGTTTTTACATTCCTTGAGCTGTGATTTCATTGTGTGCACCCACATAAAACTGGATGCTTGTTGAGCAAGGGATGTTTTAGAAGTGGTACAGGAACAGTGACAAGTGCCATTATGAAAGCAGTTAGAGGAAATCTTTTACATTTGTGGTTTTCCAGAGAGCCACAGAGAGCCATTGGTCAACCACTGCCACACTGACTGCCAGTTGAAGCTCTTAAAAAGTTTTCCTCCCTCTTTTTTATGTCCCACTGCTCTCACACTATACTGACATTAGCAACAGAAACAAAAAAAGGAGGGGGGTGTGCAGTTCGTTACCAAGTCTGTCATATGTCCAGCAGGGTTATATGATGCAACATATTTTACTTTTATTTCCCCTCCCATTGGGACAGACAGCCAACCAGCTGAGTGAGATGCAGGGCAGGGAGGAGAGAAAAAGAGGAGGAGGAAGGGAAGGAGAAGACTTTCTCCTCCTCTCATACATCTCCCTCAAATCAGTCCCAGATCGTCTGGCGGCTCATTCTGATACAAGCTGCAAAGACACAACCTCAAAAACAGTACAGCAAACTACACTGGCGTCCACTAAACCGTGTCAAGAGCAGAGAAAAATTGTCTCCATAAGCTCACCTGCAGCATATTAAAGTGCACCACCTGTTCCAATTTATAACTAATTGTTTAAAGTATTAACTCTGATATTTTCTGCAATTTCTCAGAATAACTGTCAGCAAATTCTGCAGCAAGTTTTTCAGACCACTTGTGGAAAATATTACAACTTAAATCAACGCTACTAGCAACAAAACACGGAATATCACTGTCAAATGTACATGGTACCCTTAATTCGGACACAGGTGATGTTCATGAGCATATGAATGACTTCCTCTCGAACCTGATAACCCGTAAAAAGAGAGAGACGAAAGCATCCATTTAGTTTAAACTTTAAAATGTATCGACTCACCCCCCGACTCCAGTGGTTTTGAGTTTGGAGTACGGGGCATTGTCCGGCTCCATAGCGGTTACTTCATTCTTTCTTGGGAGTTTTTACTACAGTCCAGACGAGCCAGATAAAGTTTTTCCATTCCAGGTGTTCCTTGAGGGGCCGCGCGAGGAGTGAACGAGCCGGAAAACAAAAACAAAACAACACATCCAAAAACTGGGATTAACCGGCAGTGAAAAGGCAGCTTTCTGTCATTGCATTGTCTTGTCCCTTTTTTTTAATATCCCTGTAGTCTCCTTCCAGAAGATGATAGCAAATTTAAAAAAAGACGCTCCGGAGAGCTCCACCTGTGCGCTTCCTATGTTTTTTCCGTCTTCCTTTCGCGCGTTTTGCAAAGTACAACGAACGTCAAGTCAAGTCCAGTACAGCTTTCCCGGGAAACAGATGCAGGACAAGATGACGACCGCCGTTGTGTGTGTGTGTGTATGTGTGTGTGTGTTATGTGTGTGCCGACTTCCCAAAATGAAAGTTTATTGTGGACGGAGGGAAATCTTGAGAACCGGGGAGGGGGAACACCTCCCTCTGTCGCCCTCAGCTGACATCGAGGGAAACAAAATTGGAGCTGTACGACCGTGCAGTTCCTCCAGCTGAAGGTGTGTCTTTTCAGAAAGCAGGCAGGGTCCTCTCAGATTGTAAGTGTGACATATATGTTGTGTGTGTTTGTGGGTCAGTCAGTGGCAGAAATGCTGTAGGGTTATTAATGACCGAACACATACATCTTCTAGTCTCAAGCTGCTTGATGCAGCTGGAGCATGTTCAGGGCCACACACAGGATTTTAGAAATACAGAGCCCATGAGTCCGGGCCCCCTTAACCACCCCTAACACAGACCTACAGGAAACCTTCAACAGACACCAAAAACCCTCTGTAAATTATTTTTAAGTTTCACAATTAATGACCAACGTTAAAAATTAAATTGCAAATTTTCAGAAAAGACATTTTTAGTGAGAAAAGCACAGGTGTAAATAATAAAATAATGACTGGTTGAATTACATTTAGCTGCGTCAGCTTCAGGGTCTTTGTGTTGTGTATAGGCCGAACTGAAATGAGACGGTCTGTCCTACGGAGGAGGAGAGTGCGGGTCCTGTCGCCTAGCAACTTTGACAACACGTGACTTTTTTTAGGTTTTGGTTGGTTTGTGGTTTTTTATCAGTTGTACAGTTTGTTGTTGAACTGAGCTGAAACCTCATACTTACATTTAAAAGTGCAATCCTCGGGATCTCTCAGTGTTGTTTGCTGCCATATTATTTTCATTACCGGCGTGCAGCTGAATCTTGGGATAGGTTAGGCCAATGACGTACCAACCCGTTGGAGCCTTCATTGCCCAGGAAAAGTAGGCTGCATTTCTCAGCTGCATTCGAAGGAGCATTCAGCCTAGTCATGTCGCTTTGACACAATCAGTCTACCCTCTACTGTCATGGCTCAAAAAGAACAAAGCCATCATTAAGGTTATTAGCAACGCCTGTGCTTTTTTTGTTTTCAAAGTCAAAATTCTCTGCTGTGAAAAAGGCCTTTTTTTTGTTGAGAACATTTGGTGAATACAACATGGTGTACAGAGGAAGTGTTGTGTGGACTGATTACCTACAGCAATTGAGCAAAATCTAGCTGCTAATGAAGACCATGTGAGACCTTCAACAGCTCCACAAAAAGCATGTAAGTGGACCTTGAGTTGAGATTGTTTTGACAAACAACTGTGTAATGGCAACACTGTTTCTAAATTGCACAGGCAGGTCTTTGGCATTTATATGTATACATCTGTGATAAGCTATAATAAAGCCGCTCGATTTATTGGTCAATTTGTATTTATATATTTACATAAAGTGTACTATTTTAGTATTGATTACAGAGACCCAACAATTCCCACCATGAGCAAGCATACTTGGCAACATGCAAAAGCCTGAAATTTTTGGGACACACAAACTGTTGGAACCAAAACCACAGGACATGATGTTGGGATCCAGAGCTTTTTACTTCCTTGTATGAAAGTGTACAGTTCAGGTGAGGCCCAATCACATTGAAAAACCTTCATGAATCACCTTACCAATAAATGGCCATCTTTTTGAAATATATTTTATTTGATGTGAGAGGGCTGGTATAACCTCTTCCACCAAGCTTAAGAAGATACAAGGAACCAATAGACCAGCTTTTAGTGACAGCCTTCCTTCACCAACATCCACTTCCGTTCTCACCACAGTAACATGGATCTGGGTTGCAGGGCTTCACTGGTTCCAGTTTGTGTCTGTGTGTGTGTGTCTGTGTGCATGTCTGCACTGTCGTGTGCTGTGAAATTCCTCTGCCAAAGAAAGTCCTCATTGACCCGCCTTCAGCAAACACGCTATGACAGTGTCCAGGGGAGACCCAACAGAGCACCGATTCAGCTGCCTGCAACTGGATCCCTCCTGCTCACACAGAGCCCCCTCACAGTTCGTCCTCTCAGGGCCAGGAAGGAAGGGAGCGCACCGCTTTGAAAGAGAACTTCCCATGTACCTGTCTGAGCTATGTCGGATGTGAGCTTTTGTTACCGCAAGTTTTAGTTCACAGACAAGAAGGGCAATGTCCTCGCGGCCTGTGGAGGAGTGCAGAGGAAGATCTCCAATCGGGGGTGTACAGTTTCATGGGGTTTGTAATGACTATTGTAGCAGCCTATGGAGGTGGCTCTCAAACTGAGAACCAGGGATGCCAAGTGTTCTTGAAGGCATGCCAACGGAGGCCAAGTAAGAAGAGGAGTAGTTTAAAGGAATAGTCCAACATTTTATGAAATACTCTATTTACTTTATTGCCAAGTGTAAACATGAAGCTACAGCTAGCAGGTAGTTAGCTTAGCTTAGCATAGCATAAAGTCTGTAATCAGGGGGAAACAGCTCTGTCCAAAGGTAACACATTGGCCTAAACTATTACTCCTTTAGAAACAATTATTTTCTTCAAAATTCTTTCATTTTGAGGAGAAGGCTGGCAAAATTCAGTATTTTCATTAATACTAAAAACCAAAACTAACAATTCATTTGTCAGTCTCTGAGTACTTTGACTTCCCACCAGTTTATAGCACTCACAACCAAGTCCATTCATTCTTACTGAAGATGTGTATCTTTAAAAAAAACAGGTCACAAATACATAGATTCATTTTTTAATAAGGCTAAGTAATTTCCTAAAACAGCGGGGTACTGTAGCTTTCAACAAATATCACTCAAGCTGAGTAACACTTGCGGATTAATATACATTTAGTGTCTTAGCAAGTGTTAACAGCAGCAGACCATGGTGTATATGGACTAAGTCGAAATGAACTACAGTTCCAATATTCATAGTTGTGGCTTAGTGATGTGCTTTTAATAGTTTTTGGGCACGAATGGAGCTCTATGGCACAGCGGAATAAGCTACATTAGGCTATGGCTACAAAGACACGTTGGTTTTTTCATGGGATTTGTTGACAACTAGACAAATGGAAAGGATATCCTTTAATGCACATTGATAGAAGAAAGGGGGTGAGTAATAGCTGTCAGCATCCATCCTTTCCCATGCAACGTAGGGTGTAAGTTATGTAATTGTTCTGTAAAGTCTTTCCAGATATATTTTCTTGGGAAGCATAGGGGGTTTGTGGTCTGATACCTATGCTGGTGGTCCTTAACATTTAAAGGCTTGAGAGCCCATTTCAAGTTGGCCTATGGGACGGAGCGCCTGAAGGCAAGAGCACCGTAATTTTTATCACAGATTTCCTACCTGACAGCAGTTCAACACGCACCTCCTTCCAATCCAAGCAAAGACCTTCCATTCTGTATTCAGGCCAAGAGCCTGTTTCATGGAAACCCTGAATGAGCTCTGGTGGAAAGAGAAATTAAAAAGAGTAGATGGGTTTTTTTTGTTTTGTTTTTTAAAAAAGCAATCCAAGTTTTTCTATTAGTGTTTTATAAGTTGATTTTCTTCCACTCATCACATGTGACTGCCATCCTGGACCTCATCTATAACCATTGACAGGTGTGGATAGACACTGTGACTGTTTTTACTCCAGACCAGTGGTGGGTAATAGAAGTCAGCTGGCCGGTATACCCCAACATTACAATGGATATTAGAAGTTCAGCGTCTACAGGAAATTGGAGGATTTTCCTGCAGACAGACGGTGTCAATGTAACTAGCGACCCTATACCTTATCGCTATGAATCATCTTTAGCTAATAGAGCAGTTACATCATTTATGAGCAACATTTGGTTTTTGTGCATAGTCCAAGAATTATGGTGATTTATTCCATTGACTGTGGCTGTAATTTCTGAGATTAGTAAAAACATCAAAAGACCTGAAGGGATTATGATCATTTTTGGTTATCCCTCACCGCTATCTATTTTTATAACAGGCCTCAAAATACGAACGTATAAAATAGCACATGTATCCTTTCATGTCACGCTCTAGTGATGGAAACTCTTGTCTGATAAACACAGAGTCTTTTGTTTTACTCCCATGTCTTGGGGAATTGGGGCCAGCTGAATGCAGCAACCTCTGTCCAGGCCCAGCTGGATCCAATAAGAGCATGCCCTGGTGCTCTGTTTACCCATTCCATACATACAACAGGAAATTTAGAGAAACGTTCTATTCATTCATGTTGGGTTAGTCCAAATTTAGAGTGATGTAATAGTATCTCTATTTCTAATAAGTTGCCGCCATGGGATAAAGTATGTAGCTTCTTGTGAATAGGTTTTGAACAGGTTTAATAGTTACATAACAGTTCTTTCTCTGCAATAATCTCAATGGATTAACCATGAGCACAAATTAGACCTGAAACAATAGTTACTTACTAGTTACTTAGAATACTAAGACTAAATAAATAAAAACTTTGGGAATCTGACTGAACAGGTCGAAGTCATGTTCATACAAGTAATGAGTAATGAAATATTAGGGCATTTAGGTTTATTTATGAATGGCAGGACTGTAGACCCGTTCATTACCAACATGTTTTGGGGTCAAGCTGCATGTTAAGTAAATGCATTTGATATTTTCTTTGCAGCCACAGGTCTGTTACATGCATTAGTCACCCGAGACACCATGCTATGCTGCAGCAGTTCAGCAGCATTAGGCTTCTCTTTACAACTTATTTAGGAAAAAATCATAAGTCAGGACTCGGTGCACAGTATTACAGTGATGCAGTAAGCCAAGATTCTCATTTCTTTCCTTACTTCTCAATTAAATGGTAATGATAATAATATGAAAAGCAACAGCGCTTGAACACAAAGTCTAAATCTTTCTGAAGGCCACATTAGATGTGGTAATTATTGCCAATTCCTTACCCCGCAGAGCTGCAGAAAGACAGACGCTGCTGCCAAGTCAGAGGCATTGTTGTGGTGACATTTGAGTGGAGGATCAAACCGCTGATGAATAATCCATATTGAAAAGCTGCTCTTTCTGCCAAATGTCAAACAGCAGCAGGAGCCATTGTTCAAGGAGCGGGTTCTAAAACTTTTCTTTCACCATCATCAAAATGCTGTGTCACATAGTGTAGTGAACGTGGCAATGGAGAGTGCACTGAGCGTAAAGCTGTTTGAATTCTGGAGATTTTAAGGAGTGTTGTTAGTGTCACATATTGCTAGTCATGTAATCCACAGACCTTGCTCACTGACTGCACTATAGTTATAATGCAGTGACATAGCCCACACAAGGAATTTCATTATTTCATTTTTATTCAAAATGTTTCTTTCATGATTCTGCATTTAGGTGATTTTTCTGTCTCACAATGGGCTGAATGAGATGTTTGCCTTTTATTGTATGCACTTAAAATGAACAAAACACCTGTGTGACCCCCCCTTGTCATCCTTTTAATACAGTATATATTAACCTACAAAGGATTTTACCTTGTCAGATTGCTTAATTTTAATCATCAAAAATCCTGTTTTTCTTAAGATAATACCTCTATGTTTTTTAGTCCTCTGACACTCATTTTGTGACCTCTTAAATTCATCAGACATATTTTCTCGGTTGCTTAACCCTAGATTGGGACCAGTGGTTTAAATGCTGTTGCCTCCATCACCCATATGACAGTAAAATACTAAGAGGAAATACTGAATACTTTACTGGAAATTTGGAATGATAGTGATCAAACTTAAGGAATCAATCCAAAAATACTGCTGCTGGCATGGATCTTCAGGATGCTAACGCAGTCAAACCACATGGGACAGATTTGTTTAGCCTGCAAGATCCAATAAAATTCATTTCACAGATAATCTAAGTCTGGTGCTGGATGGGGGAATTCATCTTGACAGGAAACACATTTTATGTCAGTGTACAAAATTTACATTTGACTATATTCCACTTGAACTTCAAGTCAGATTTTTGACTGATCTGTCACAGCAATAAAAACAATTTGCTTTCCTGTAACTGTAGCTTTGCGTGCGTCATTATCCCAACAGTATCCTGTCTATTAATGGCTGTCCTATTCTTGACGATAAAGGAGATCTGTTATGGAGAGGTCTCACTGCAGCGCTACATCTCACAAATCTAGAAACGTTCACTCTCATCCTCAGCCAGGCCTTTCCACATTCATCCTCTGCTACAGCGTGTGCAGCTACTTTGAGCCAAGGTCAACTTCCTGCTCCCTTCTTACTGTCTACTTCAACAGCTCAGAAGATGAAGACAAAGATCTTCATGCTGCTGTTAATCAAGAACACATCATAGTTTTCTGTGGGCGCTGTAACTCACCTGATTAGCTTGTCACCATCATAAACTGGCAACCAGGGTGATTCTAATTAGCCCTCCACAAAGCCAGGCAATGTCTCCAGTCCACGTGAAAAAATGTTTTTGAATGAACAACAAATGGCCTCCAATCGGTCAAGCTGAAGAAGTAACATCTGATCCTGACAAACGAGACAAAACAAATTAGTGTGCGCCTGCGGTCAGTACAGAACAGACTTACATGGACACAACAGAGGGTTTGCTGTTCTGACAGACGTCCACCGCCCCCAGGCTTCCGTAAACACAAACACACCACCTGGGTTTCTAAATGTAGGCTGAAAACTGGTCCACTGTACGCAAACATACACCCCTGCCCATCTAATCCCTCATGTTATACACTGACTCAGACTGTTCTCATGGCAGAAATCTACAAAGTGGATACAGCACACTTTGGTGTTCATTTTGGTGGTGGTAGAAATGATGCAGAATTGAACGCTCATTATACTGGTGTTTACTGCTTGCCAGATACAATTTAAAGGTTTTTAAAAGTAAAGATTTTATGCAGTTACAGATACAGCCATGCTAGCAGCTCCATGAAGCTATACTGGCATAGTGCTGCTTTGAGCCAAATGGTAATGTTAGCATGCTAACATGCTCTCCATGACATGCTGATGTTTAGCAGGCATAATGTTTACCATGCTCACCATCTTAATTAAGCATGTAAGCAAAACAGGATTGATGGGATGTTATTAGTTTTTGCAGGTATTTGAACAAATTTAAAAGTTAAACATGATGATCACTCTAGATGAAAGCCAAAGGCAATACCAAAGTTATTCCACTTTCTCATGAGGACATGATACTTGTTGTGCTACTTCACTAAAAATCATGTCCTCATATAGTGTTACTGGAAAAAATAGTCAGGGGATTGTCAAACCATAGAAACCATGGGGCAGCTGTGGCACAGGAGGTAGAGTGGGCCGTCGCTTTGCACCAAAATGATGATGTGTCATCGTTGTACGAATGTGTTTGTGTGGTGGAGAAACGCTAAATATGAATGTGTGTGAAAATGAATGAATGTGGCTGCCATTGTGAAGGGTCGATAAGATAAACCAATCCATCTACTATTTGTTGAGACATTTAATTTTCAATGAACAGAGTGATAGGCTGACATTGCCATCACTGTATCCATGTCACTATCATGGCGATCATGTCTAAGTTGCAAAAGTTGTACCTACCTGTGTGTATCCAGAGTTATACAGTTACAGAGTTAGAAAGACATAAGACGTTAATGGCCCTGTGAACAGACACTGACCCTTTATATGGTGTAAGTGGAAATAAATTTCATTACCATGTCCAGGAAACTTAAAGGAAGTCTGAATCATTGAACTTCCCATGAATGTAAGTAACCATTGTTCACTTCATTAGCTTGGTTTTTGCCTTAAGTCGCAGTCAAGAAATTGAATTCCCAAGGCTTTCCACTCTCTATTTTCCCCACAGCACTAGTTGTCTGAAACTTAACCCCTCACTGTATCAGATGTATGCAGGCTACTTTTCACCTATGAAAAAAAAAGAATAATTCCTTGTTTTACAAAGATTCAGGTGAGTAAAAGTTCACCTGTTCACCTGGATGAATGATGTATTTAACCTGATTATTTCTGGGCTGTACGACAGTGGATATTGCAGCACTAGCGAGGTTTCATGTGACTACAAAGGCCTGAAAGGGGAAACTGTTTCTCGAGTAAACCTTTAAATTCCTAACAGACTGAGCTTCTATGATTTAAGGCCATGTTTTTGGAAGATCAGTTGAAAGAAGCTTGCAACACTGCAGGATTTGTTTCAGGCCAAGTACAGATAACATTAGCAGACGGACAATGGGGTCACTGATCTAAGTTTTACATGTAACAGAGAAGCACGAAGACCTTATCGAAGGAGTGGGCGAATTACAGAGCAGCTCTTGTTTGCAGGCTTATGGTCAGCCAGGCATGGTGGTGTACCACTTAGTTCTGTATTCAATCTACTACAAATGTGACTGTTGAGATCTTAGAAGATCAACAGTCAAAAAGAAAAGACGCTCCGAGCTCCCTCTTTTTAGCGCTGATAACAGAATCTTAACTGTCTCATCTGCAAGACTTTAGATGCTTAGAAAATACGACACCATAAACTAGACACCTTCTCTTCGCTGTGCAGAGTTTAAAATGTTCCACAACACCACAAACACAACCTTATTCAGAGTCGGATAACTTCTGCAGATGCAATCTTCAGGTGCACCAGTCTCATTCATCTGTCATCATCCCGGGGCTTCGCAGAGCGTCTTTATCGGGCTTCCACAGACAGGAATTCGCAAAGACTGCAGATGAAATATGAAGAGATTGGTTTCAGCAGAATCGCTACTGGCAGCTCTGCTAGGAGGAGATAATTACCACTCTGACAAGCTTTGATCACAGGTACAGTTATTCTCAGAATGTCGGTGTTGATAGAACAATGAGACGACGGCCTCAAAATTCAGATGCATTTGCCACAGTCCCCCACCGCCCCCATGCATTGATTCTGAATAGGAGTACTGTCTAGCTCATGAAGAGAACGACAAAATGGTGGTAGTTGATGAGGTATGGTTCAGCTGTCCATAACTCTTTTGATTTGTAGAAGCGGAGAAAGGGGATCTAATGATGGCTACTGGAATGTTCCGGGGGGAGAAGAAAAAAAAAGAAAAGAAATTGTGGATTAGTCATCCATGACCTGTAAATACTGTGGGTGGAATGAATCACTGTGGTTTCTTTTTTGTCAGGAGGCAGAAAATTATTCAATAAAATGACAGAGGGATCAGTGAGCCCTGTGCTGGAGTCAGTTTTAGCAAAGTAGGAGGTGCGGAGTCATAAGGGGTATCACTGGTGGGAAGAAGAAGAAGAAAATCAAGGTGAGGATGTAACCTCACCACAAAGAAGAAAGGTTCAGTTCATTGAGATCGCTTTGAAAATGCAACCAGACCACAGCGCAACCCTAAAGCAAACATGCCTCCTACACCACCTGCCTGGGCTAAACTAAGACGCAGCATTTGTTAGCAGGGCCACCCAGTTATAGGAAGGAAGAGATCCGTGTGTGTGTGTGTGTGTGTGTGTGTGTCTGTGTGTGTGTGTGTGTGTGTGTGTGTGTGTCTGAACAAATCAAACAAGTCAAATGAGTCAGGTTTTTTCCTTTGTGACCTCAAAATGTAAACAAAGAAGGCTATGAGTTCTCAAGTCAGAGCTTTGTTTATTATGGTACATAGCATACCATTCTCATGGTTTTTAAGTGTACTCCTCCACTCCTGCAGAATTCAGTTTTCAGTATTTTACCTCCTCCTGTATCCTACTCATTAGTCCTGCACTGATGTTGTTCTCCTGAAGGCTCAGATGCCTCAGGCGGAGCTGCGTCCTGAAAAGCAGTGCCCCCATGATGTCGTTTCCTCCTACGTCGCTGATGCTGTTCCTGTCCAGATCCACTTGCCGCAGACTCGTGTTCTCTTTCAGCATGTCAGCCAGCAGCCTGACCCCCGGGTCTCCTAAGTTGTTCTCGTCTAGGATGATCTGAGTCAGCGAGCTGTTTAACTTTAGGCTGTCGAAAAGTTCCTTCCATGCCGACAGATCGGCGCTGCTGGTCTGTGCCAGACCCAAGTACTGAAGATAGGAGTGGTGCCTCATATATGATGCTAATACCTTTACCCCGTTGCTGCTCAAGCCGTTTCCCCCAATATCCAGTTCTAAAAGTGCAAAAATCCTGAAAGAGCTCCACCCAGTGGGCAGCTGCAGAAGCTTGTTTTGCTCCGATGGGAAAAGCATCGCCTGCTGAATGGCAGCAGCAGCTCTCGCTGTTTGCTCCTGCAGCTCAGCTATTCCATTCAACAGAGTCAGCACTCCATGGTCACACAGTTTGTTTCCAAACAAGCTGCAGAGAGAGAAGAAAAAGTGGTAACCACAGAGACGTTGATTCCTCACTTCAAAGTGTAGCCTCTTGCACCCTGACATTAACTTTTCCCTTATGTGATATGTAAGTTATAAGCTACAAGAAGCATTTTTCTTCACAATGTCACATATAAGTTTTGTATCTGCTTGTTCTGC
The DNA here is from genome assembly GCF_002260705.1 of Seriola dumerili. Lineage (NCBI taxonomy): Eukaryota > Metazoa > Chordata > Actinopteri > Carangiformes > Carangidae > Seriola > Seriola dumerili. The sequence continues at coordinate 134,046 of NW_019174923.1, forward strand.
AGCTTCAAGACCATTCAAATGCAGATCTAAGGATTTGAACAATTACACAACAAGTGTTTGAGCTGATGCATCCAGGGGTATCACTGAGATTTATAAAAGGCGTTTTCTTCATTGTTTTGTCAATACTTTCAACTATTACCTGGGCACGTTGGATCTGCTGTGCACATTAGAGACATAGTTTGACATTTCGGGTAATACACTTATTTGCTTACTTGCAGAGGTAGATGAAAAGATCAATACCACCATGTCTGTCGGTTAAATATAAGGCTACAGCCAGCAGCTGGTTCACTGAGCTCAGCATAAAAACTGGAAACAAATGTTACATCTAGTTTGTTTAAGCCACACAAAAAAAAAAACCCACAGTGTAAAATCACAATTTGCCATTTTATTATGTGCTGTACTTTTTCTTGGCTGAGGCCAGTAACTTCCTGGAGCCTCGGCTGGTTGCCTGGCAGCTACTCAGACCAGTTGTGCTAAGCTAAGTTAACCAGCTGTTGGCTGTAGCCTTGTATTTGATGGACAGATTACATTTTTCTCACCAAAATCTGCCAGAACTTAAATGTATTTTCCAAAATTTTAAACTATTCCATGTTGATGTCCAGCTGTGCTTGTTGTGCTGTGTCTCAACACTCTCTAAGTTTCTAAATCTGTCAATATTTCTCTGCCACAAAGTCAAGCTCTCGCACATTTACTGTAGTTAGCTATGAAAAGGAAACAACTCAGAAAGGTAGGGCACTGGGGGCATTTCTTGTTCGCATAAAAGCGATGGATTGTGTAATACAAGAGCTGAAAGCTAAGATTTTTTACTGCAGTGAGGGGGCCATCCTTGGATTTGCTGTGTTCTATTATTCTCTTTTATAGGCATATTAGAGTATTTAGGCTGATGTTCCTGGATCTGCTTCTTATTCAGTGTGCTTTCAGAATTCAGACGGTCAGATTTTGATGTAACGTGGATCAGTGGAGCCTGGGACTTACTGTAAGCCTTTGACCTGAGGCTTCACTCTCAGAACGTCCAGCAGGATGTGAGCACCATATGGGCCAATGAGGTTGAGGTTGAGGTTGAGCAATGTGACCTCGGACAAGCTGCTTTTCAGGGCTCTCGCCAGGCTCAGCAGAAGGTCGTCCGTCAGGTCGGTGTTCCTCAGAACCAGCTGCTCCACCTCATCAGACGTGCTCAGCACCATCATCATGGCATCGAGCTACAGCCACAAACCAAGAAAACGTCATGGAAGAATTTGAACTCTGGTGTTGTTTTTGGATTTGGTTTGGCTTGGTGCACGATATCATTCCCAAAAGTTAAGACATATCTCCAAAAGGTCACCCCGCCCCCACCCCCTAAAAAAAGAAAAAAATATTGGTATGCTATTGGTGTGGTAGTTTATCCACTGGGTTTTGGAAAGATTTCTTGAGGCCAATGGCTGTAGAACTATAAAAAAAATGTTATTGGAGTTGGAAACATTTTGCAACAAGACCAATATATTTATATTTATTTATTTATCTTATTTCTAATGCCTTTTTCCATTTTGTAATCCTGGTGGGAAATAGTCTCCCACATGAGGATAGACGACTGCAAAAAAAAGTGATACAAACCAGATATCTCATCTAACTTCTAGTTCACCACAAAATCGCCAGACAGCACGGTCTTATAAAATACAGAAATCCCATTTTGTAGCACAGACAGATTATTTTTCTTCCTGACAGAAATAAATTTTACATCACGGCCCTGAGAATCAAGTATTGTGAACGTCAAGTATTTACTGTTCGGGTGTGAGAGCAGCATCGCTCCAAAATGTGTTGTTGGCCGGGAGATGTGAGCGGGACAGGTGCTGGAGGTTTGCTAAACACAGACACGGGGTGAGAGTCCAGAGAGACATATGGTCTGGCTGTCATCCACGTCCACTGTGCCACTTTGCTAGACCTTGAGGAATTTTTCAGGCACGGTTGGAAGCTTTTTCATCAGGATGGGTACGAACCAAGCCAAACGCCTGCCTGTCCCAGATAAAACTCAGTGACCATTTGTTACAACTGTTTGTGCATTAACCTCCTAAATAATGGAATAATCCTTTAGGTCAGGATGAATTTGTAGTCAATTAATCCACTTTTTAGCAGTTCAATAGATGTTTCACACCAATGACATAAAGCCATTTACTGTTATTGTAGCAGATTTTTTTTGTCTTGAGTTTTCTATCTAATTTTGTGAGGTGTTAATCATAAAACACAGTGGCACTGAAATATATTAATTTCTTTTAATCTGCATCAACTCATATTGTATAAAGTGAAATTTCCATCTCTTTTTTTTTTTTTTAGTATAAGGCAGGTCTAGATTCTATATTAATACTGTGAAAGTATTAAAGCTCTCAGTCCACATAGAAATGCACACACCCATACTCAGAAACTGAGCCTTCAAATGAGCCGTCAGGACTTCTGTAACTTTGTGATGTCACAACAAAGCAGTCACCGCTCTCAGTCATGCCCTAAGCCCAGCCCATCCGGATCCACCATCCAGCCTTGCAGGATTTGGTTTCTCTGAGTGTTTACCTGGAGTCTGCTGTATTTTTATTCGATCACTCAGGAAACAGTAAGCCAATCAGAGGTAAGAGCCTCTCCTCTGATTGGCTCACCGACCTGTTATTACTAGAGCTCCAGAGAGAGGCCTGAGAGAGGAGATGTAAAACTACCCTGGGATGTCTTTTTGTCACTTAGAACCACAGATTTATCTTTTAATGGATATCAACACTTCAAATAAAAACACAGGAAATGTGTAAAATATGGGACCTTTTGATCCTAATCTGTGAACAGTTGACATCTGCACCTTCAACTTTCACTTTTTATTTTGATTGCCATGTCATTTCTGCTGCATCATTGTGGAAAATTTGTATTATAACTGAGGCTGAAAACTAAATAATGAATTAGTCATCATGCAAATAGAACAACAATGTCTGAATATGGCATGTGGCTACTACAGTGATTGTGTTGTGCACACACCTGTGCCTGCAGGTCTTGTTCTATACCAGGCTTGTCTGCACCAGTGCTCTGGCTGGCCATGTCCTCTTCTTCCTCTGGATCTCCATCAGGCTGCTGCGAGACGGTGTCACTCTCTGCACTGAGCTCCACATCTGAGCCTGGAGCTTTGGGACATGTTGACAGCTTCTTCTGGAGACGGTACCTCTCCAGGACTTTGGACAGAGGAAAAAAAAAAAAAACTCAGGCCTAATACAACTGTCTCTCCTAAAGCCAAGTGCACACAGTGATATTGATACCCGCTGTTGATGCAAGAATGTAAAAGTCTAAATTTCAGTTCTGCTGCAGTAAGGTTTATGCATGCAGGCGTGCGTGTGTGTGCGCCTGTGTGAACAAAGTCTGAATAACCGTCCATCTTCCTTCAAACAGACATTGTTCAATGCATCACTTTCTTGCAAATGCAACCCTTTCTGCTAAAGTGTATTATGTAAATCTGTTACAGCACTCCAGGGGGATTCCAGTTCGTTCCTACTGTGCTGCGGTTTCTTTACTCACTGTTTGCCTTGAACCAGTTGTGTTTGTTTGGGCCATGCTCCAACGCAGCACTCATTTCTACACATTCTTCATAGAAGTCCTTCAGTCTTTCCCCATCTCTGTTTTTCCCATTTGAGTCCAGTCCCTTCTGTTTCTCTCCATTCTGCTTAGTCAGTGCTTCCTCATCCTGCGCTGAACCTTTAAGAAGGAAAAAATTGTTGTTCTTTCCTATTTTTTCCCACAAAGAATATTAAATTGAAATACCACATGCAGATGGGCTGAAGGTCATCCACATCTCCACATATTTTTCCATCTGATCTTACAGGAGTGAAACCAGATAAAATGAGTCAAACACTGCTCACCGAGAACTTTGCTTGTCTTGTTCAGTCGCAGCTGCTCCGTCTGCTGCGCTGTGACATTGCTGGCTGTTTTCTGCTGTTTCTGCTCTTGCCTGGCCGACGATGCTTGGTCTTCACATTTTTCTTTTACCGCTGACCTCTGCGAGACCTCTGTGCCCTGGCTTTCTTGTCCCTCTTCTCCTCTGTTATTTCCAGCTGTCTTGCCTTTGCTCTCTTTCTGATTAGCTTGACCCTTGAGTCGTTTCTTCTTGGAGGTCTCTTTAATCCCAGCTACAGCATGGTCCTCGCTGTCTGTTGATCCTCCACCGCCTTCCTTGACGTGTTTTCTTGTCCTTCTCACTGATTTCTTCTCTGGTTTGGCCGGGATAAATAGTGGGGATGATGGACGTGACTCAATTGTGCCTGCACTGGAGACTTAAGAGACAGAATGAAAGAAAAGAATGTTTGTGGGACATTTTGTCATTAAACTAGTCCACTGAAATCATGGACTGGGCCTATGGTCAAAAATATGTTGATGAATAAGCTTTAGGAAATAAGGGAAAATTGAGACACTCATTTCCAGGCTTTGTACCATTGCCAGGGCTCTGCTCTGGAGGGAGAATTAGGTTCTCCTTTGTGCCGTTGTTCAGCTGCTGGCAGGAGCTGTATTTGTTTCGGAGACTTGTGCATCTGAAAAAGAAAAAGCTTTTTTCATGACTCACATTTCCTCCCCTGTACCACCACCAACATCAGTCCCTCATGTCATGCAATATGCATCCTTTTCCCTCCTCTGTCAACACACAATACATTATATCTGCAGAGCAATGTTTCCCCGATCGGTTTTGACTGGCACTAATTTCTAATTTTCTGCCAATGTTATGCCGTCTGTCTCCCAGAGGTTGAAATCTAACCTGTAACAGGGTATCCCACCAGCCAGCCAAGCAAGTCGGAAGCAGCTCTTCCTGCCCTGCTGGAAGCCGGGAGCGTAGCGGTACTCACAGCAGGAACTGATCCTGGCCGCCATGATGCCATTAACGTACAAGGTAGCACTGAAGGGATAACCTCTGTGTCTCTGAGAGACAAACTGGAACTGCTCTGAAAGATGCAAAGGGAAAATATTATGAAGATGAAGATGAAGATTGAAGATGACCATGTTTGATCTTTGTGATTCAAAATGGTTCTGTCTTATGTTACGTGAAGATCATCAGGTCCTGTGATGGTTTTCCTTGTGTTCTAATGTTCACAGTGCTGTGAGACACTTGGGATGGCAGCGTCCAGAAAATAGCATACAGCAGTGGTTCCTAATGTCATGCAATGCCCACTTGCAACCCCTCGTCACAAGGTGCAAATCAGAGGTGAAAATTACAAATTACTTTTCAAATGGTTGGGCTCAGCTTAGTGCAAAGATTTCAAATAGAACTATTCCTAATATGTAGTTCAGCCTTTTATTCAGATCTAAGCAAATACATCAGCATTCAGGCTGTTGCTGTTACATTCAGTTCAGTGCCAAACTAGGCCCAGAAAAGCACTGTTTATAAAGGTGAATAACTCGGTCTATAGCAATATCTGCAACAGAGTTATCACATTAACACTTTCTGTGGTTTTCATTGTCTTTAAACAACTTTAAACCCAGCTTTTTAACATGTAGCCGAGTTGACAAAAGCACAGTGAGTGTGCTCCAATGCAAAAAGCTAGTGATCAGTCAGCAGTCCTGAACTCCTGGTTGGGAACTGCTTGCATACAGTATATCACATTATTTTACAAAGGAAATCAAATCAAGACCCAATCAGACTTTCAGCTCTCATAAGGGAAATTCATTTTTATCTAGTCCAAAATCACAAGAGACAATGTGAGGGACTGTTTCTTCAGTTGAAAGTAATTCTATTGAAAACTGTTCACAGCGAGGTCTGTGAATAAAACCAAAACTATCTGAATGACTAAGTGTCATTAGAGTTGAGTGAGAAAATGTTTTTTCTGTAATTTGGGTTAACCGACCCGTGGCTGCCTTCATTTTCCAGGTACAGAGTCAAAATTTTGTTGATTCTAGCAAAAAATGTTAAAATGTAGTTTGAGCCCAGCACCACTCACTACACCATACTGTGCAAGCTACATGGTGTAAAATCAAATGTGCAAAAAAAGGTCAAACCACAAAAGAAAAGACAGCAACTACTATGATTTAGTAAAAGTAAAAAGTCATAAACCCTATGCTGCTTGGAATGTGGTTCTATGTGCACTGTCTCCACCTTTGTTTTATTTCTTTAGCTTATAGACGGTCTGTGCATGAAGGATAATTCTTCTGCAGTTATTCATGTTGTATAATGAAAAATGCCAGCTTAAGGGGTATTACCTAATTTCAGTGTCATATTTGTGCTAAGTGCAAATGTATGTTGACGTTGTGAGCTCGTTCTTCATTAGACGATGCTGTCTAAATGCTGTTAACGTTTTGCGTGTGTTATTGTCCCACAGAATGAACATGAAGAATGTAACATGAAAATTGAACACGGAAGTCGAGAGCCGGAAACAGAGACAGCTCATCTTCAAAGTAAAGGTTGCGCGATTTGAACAAATGTGCCGGCTGCAGAGGTCAATTTAAGGAGAGCTAAGCTAAATAAACAAACGGTGTAAATAATGAACATAATTCATAACTGTTATAGGGTTTGCCGCTAGCCCACAACTGACCGCGAATAATTTCGAAGGTAACCGGATGTAAACACCCACGGTGTTTGACTACTTCCGCTTTTGTGACGCACAGCATGAAAGCGCGTTTAAGTGGCGGAAAGATACATTTCACAACTTCCGGCCAGGGCCACAATAAAATCAGAGCGGAAACAGAATGCAGATAGTGATTGGGGATCGTGGATTGTGACTACCCAAAAAATATTATCATATGATCATTTTGCCAGATGGCCCACCCCTATGTTCACACCACATTTCTCAGCATGAAACAGGCTATGTTAAACCTTATGTAACCAAGTGTCTTATCTTATCTCCACACTTTAGTTCTGTACTCCACGTTTGACCACAAAACAGTTTCCAGTTTCCAACAACAACCAAGCCCTACTCAATTCACAGGGGAGATACTTCTGGAAGCATAACACATAGCAAACACAGGAAAGTCTGGTACAGACATGGATGTATTCTGTGATTGTATCATGAGAGAAAATGTCCACAAATCCCCAGTGTGCAATGCAAAACCAGCACAAATACCAAAAATACAGTGTAACAAAACAAAGTCAGTAAATTGACTATTCTCCCACCTTAATGAGGAATTAGCTGATCAGAAATGCAACACAAACAGGTTTTCAACTGGACACATTACAGTCAGAGCCAATATAAAACAGGCACATAACAACAACCAACACTTCATGGCAGTCCTACGGTAATTCCCAGGGGACACACCTCAAAAAGCATAACACGTAGCAAACACAACAGAGTCTGTTACACTTACATTACTTGGTTGTGGTTTAAGTGGTATTTACTGGTGCCAATGAAAATGAGAGCCTATTTCACACTATGCCCAATTCTGACTGACACTGTTCAGTGCTAAATACGACCTCATTAAAATAGTTAATTTAGTAGTAGTATCCAGTCCAATCTCAAACCAGAGTCCAATTAGGGGAAAGGTGGTTCTGTTGCTTTCATCGGCAGATCCTCGGTCCCTGTACGTTCAGAAAAAACGAACTGCCTGAATGTACACTGACCAGCAACAACAAAAATTTAGTTCAATTTATTCAGTGTCTCAACTTTGTGCTGAGTAAAGCTCTTTCCAAACAATCAATGTTTCAGTTCCATTCAATTCAATGTTTTATCCTATGCTTTTACCAAACAAGTCAGCCACATTCCCAATCAAATAGGGTCTCTGATAGTGTGAACTCTAAAACTCTCGATGCTGTCAGACTTATCTCTGGTACCGGGCAGTTGGTTTCTTCTGCAAACAAGATGTTAGAGGACTAGGGTTCCAGGAGACCGGTGTGATGAAGAGGAGATCTGAGTAATTTACTTACTAACCATGGACTTCACACTGAGCCACGAGTGGTTCAATGACGCCATCATGTTGTTTGTCGTCCATATTTAAATCCGAGATGGCGCCAACACTGCCCAATCACAGAAAGAGGGCAGTGTAGAACAGTGCAGAGTTCCCCTCTGCTCGGTCCTCCCCTCCCCTTCCTGCTCAACCTTATGTTGCAGGTGTTTGTTTGTTCCCCATCATGGTTGTATTATAGTGACAGTTGACAGTTAAGTCTTTATTATCTGTCTTAAAGCTAGAAATCAGAGAATCATCATATCATCCATAGACAACACAAGGGCACTGACTTTGTTCTGTGTCAACAGTTGTGTATTCCATTAATGTATTGATTAAATGTCATAAGTGACAAAAGAAAATGTTCAATGCAATTTTTAATTGAACCCCCCACATTAAGAGCCAGTTGGTGTAAATGATGAACTAATACAATAGAAAAAGATACTCTGGAAGTATAAAGCCAAAGGCTTGTTTTCATCAGTCAGGCTACTGAAGCTATAAAGCTGAAATTACTTTGAGCCACTGTGAGAAATGTGTTACCTCAATAACCCCATAATCTGCAGTAGCTGTGAAGTGTACTTCTAACAGGTCTCATCCAGATTTTAAATTGGACATAAGGTTTTAGATATGAAACACTCATTTTGGTGTGAAAAATTAGACAAACATTTTAAGGCCTCTCAGCATTAGAGCCCCATTCACTGTTATAGAGCAAACCGGGATGACATTGCACATTTTGAGGTCCTCCCTTTGGCTTCTAACTTTAGAGGAGCATGTTCACAAATATTCACCTATCTGTTCTGGGGCACAGGAATAAGAAATGTCAATTCATAAACCCCCCCCCCAAAGAAAATCCAACCGGTAAAGGCAGATGTCCACCCACTCTGAGCCTGTTTCTGCTCGAGGGAGTTTTTCCTCCCCCCTGTCGCCAAGTGCTCGCTCTTTGTGGGAATTGTTGGGTTTCTCTGTATAATAAAGTAAGGTCTTGACCTTACCCTGTAAAGTGCCGTGAGATAATATATATTATGATTTGGCACTATACAAATAAAATTGAATTGAATAAAAAGGGTCTGATTCTCCTTTAAATGCACAATCCATGGTCATAATATAAGTGCTCCATCCTCAAAGCATCTGGTGCAAAAAAATAACAAATACATACTAAAGTCATTATAGAAGCCTATTGGGATTTGTTCAAAACATGCTAACTGTACTTTGAAGATGATCTGTTTCTGTTTCCGGCTCTCGACTTCCTTGTTCAATTTCTATTGTACAAGTTGAGTAATGGAACAAACTGACGCTTTGGTGCACTGAATTGAATTGCACGTCTTCATTCAGTGGGACGATAACACACGCAAAGCAGTAACAGCGTTTAGGCAGCATTGGCTAATGAAGAACGAGCTCACAAATGTATTTGCACTTAGCATAAGTAGGACAACGAAATTAGGCAATACCCCCTAAACTGGCATTTTTCATTATACGACGTGAACAACTGCAGAAGAATTATACTTTATGCACGGACCATGCAGTTACAGAGGACTTTGTAAACAGATCACATACAAAGTTTCAAGCAAAAATCCATAACCTCTTTCCTGTACATCTGCCTGGCACTGTGATTCCCTCCCTAGAGTGATGGCTGTACAGTGTGTATCAACATGTAGCACCTGCAAAGACGAAATAACTTGTCCAGTCTTCTGACTTTTTTTTTTTTTTGATGCTAGTCTATCAAGTCACACATCAGCTTTCATTTCTTGTTAAGCTCAAACACTGCCTCAGGCCAGCTTCCTCATCATTGCTTTTTACAATGTTGCTTTGAGGGCAGATGAGTAATTAATGGGGAGGAGCTTTTAACACATCTAATTGCACTCACCTATTACCCTATACCTGATTAATGTGGGGAAAAAATTTACTTTTTTATGTAGGAGATTTTCAAAATTGATGCTACCAACAAAGGCATTTAAAGAATCGATAGGATTATATCTTTAATGCTCTCTTGTGCACATTCTTGTCCATTCTAGCAAAGCAGCTTTACATTTCACAGCTCCTACCTCCTGGAGTCACCAGGCCCTTGAAGACACAGATATTCTCCCCTCCGTTGACTTGCTGGAGTACCTTCAGTTCATCCTGCCTGGACCCCAACCCTGACCCCACATGACCTTGTCCTAGATAGGTCATTGTCACAGTGACGTTGGATTTCTTTGCTTCTCTTTGTGACTTTAGGTTAAACTGATATGATGAGAAAAAGGAGGAAAAAGCAAGAAGGTTTGGATTTTAAAACACCTTTTGATCCATGCTTCGTGGAAATGAAACAGATGTCAAGTTACCTGTTTTTTAGTGTGACCTCCTGTTCTCTGAGAGGCTGTTGAAGAGAAAGATCCTCTTCGCTTGTCATACAGGTAAGGGCAGGACTGACTCAGAGCCCCTCTGACTGAGTTCAGACTGGAAGCCTTAGTTGTGATGGCTGGGAGGTAAACGTCATCTTTAACAGCTCTAGTAGAACGAGCTGTTGGCTGATTCAGCTATAGGGTACATGTGTGACAAGTTAATAATACACTAATAATAATACACTAATGGTCTCTTTACAAGTTTACCAAGAAAGTGAATCCATGGTCTGTAATAAGATTAAAATTCTGTGATAAAGTTAAATAGATGTGGGTGGTCATGAGAAACAATCCATAAGATGTGTTTAAAAAATGCTTAATAACAGTAGAGACTCATGTTGAAAAGGGTTAAATGCTAAATAGTCTCTGTACTGTCTGTACTATACTGTCCATATTGTTTAAGGTATAAGAGTATTATTGGTTATCCTTAATCTGCTAGCCTGAGATCGATTACTTTTGTCTCCACACGCATACCTTGGGGAAATCCAGGAGAAATCTCGTGGCACTGAGGAAGTGTCACCCCGTGACTTTGTTGGGTGCCGAAAATAAAAATTCGGTTACAGTTTTTTAGCTGATACATTTTCAATATGTTATATGTTACACGGGTGCAACAGACCAGTTAATCAAGCATGTGTGAAGAAAAGATAAGGCCAGCCATTACATCATATTTCACCTTTGCAGTAGAAAAGTACTGTCAACCCAATTCTTTAATAAACGGAAACATCATCTAACAGTAAACAGTGCCCGGACATCCATTCTTGAAGTGCGTCAGACCAAGGTCTTCTCCCGCACCCAGCCGGATGGCCAAAATCAGGTGGGAATAGTCACTACAGGTACCGTCCACACTACTAACGGTAAGGTAAGTAGTAGAGCTAACCTGACCAGCGAGCTACCGTTTGTTAGTGTCACTTGAATGCTAGCTGAGGTAAGCGAAGGTTTTTACCTTGAGGTATGGAGACCTGGATCAAGAGCCAGCATTTTAAATGTCAGATATATATCTAGCTAGGTATATAGCAGGCGATCAAGCTGATGTTAGCTATCTGGGAAAGATACACATAGCAACAGCATATGCTTCTTAAAGTGGTTTGTTACCCCGGAAACCACGAACTAGATTATGGGTGACTAAGGTTACCTTTCCAAAACATAGCTACAGAAAATCCTTCCAATGGATCACTAAACCTTAGCTAGCATCCGAGTGACACTAATAAACTATTGCTAGCTGGTCAGGTTAGCTAACAGATTTAAGATACTAAATAGATAAATATAACATGACGTTTTACATGAATTCCTGCCTCAAATGACAGGAGAATGAGTTAAATGTGAGGAAAGTGAGCTAAATATTCAAAATATAGCCGCAAAAAAATTGGAACCGAATGTAACCCATATGACTTTCTTATTGTTTCTCCCCGTTTCTCAGGTATGTTGTTGATATTTTATACTGCTAAAGTTGTCGCAAAAATTTTCTTATACAAGTTAGAGTGTTGAGAGGATGTACATGTAGCTTAATATTTTGAGAAAGGTCGAGGAAAGTTTTGCAGAAAAGTGTAGTGTGTGTGTGTGTGTGTGTGTGTGTGTGGGTGGGTGCGTGGGTGCAGCCCCAGTTTGTTAGCTGAGTGCTTCTGCCACTTTGTACACAAATGTAAATATGTTTAATACCATTATTTAAATGTATATTGTTATTTAGTAATTTTTTAAAAAGTTTTGTGAGAGTTGCTTAGCTGTGTCTACATGTTAACGAGTAATGGTAGTGAAAATGAGAAGTATCATGTCTCAGAGACATACTCTATGCTCTGATAACGAAAATGAGGATATGTACTCTACTGAGAGCAACCTGTTGTGCAGATGTGTTTGTTTGTAAATTATGTACAGATTTGATTATTCATTCAAGTTTTGAATGCTCTCAATAAGGAAACATCACCTTATCAGTTGTGATTATTTCTCCCCTTTTCTCAGGGACATAACACATGCAACAATTAAAGAGATTCATCTTAAATCACATAATGTTGCCCAAGGCCCCTTTTATCAGCTCCAAAATCATATCAACTTTGTTTTATTGGCTGGATGCTATGTGATTTCATCTAATTTGTGAGAATTGCTCATGAATATGATTTTGGAAAGATGAAAGGTTTGAGACATCTGCTACAGAAAATAACATTGCTTCTGAGATCCCTGCTGTAAAATGTCGTTAAATACAATGAGTGCTCATATGCTGTTTATCTGTGATTTGCATTGACAGCACTTTTTACTCAACATTGGATTCCTGTTTTACAGCGAGTTATATAGCAATTTGTTCATATGAAATCTAATGAGGAGTTAGACCACTATGAGGCCTAATTTACCACACACGTAAGCAACATCTCTGTAAGATAACATACAGTATATCTCTTTGTCTGAGGGATATTTTGGCAAACAAATAACCCATAGTACATATAAAATCCTCATTTTGTGTAATGACAATGTTTTATTGACTATTTTTGTCATCCTGATCCAATCTGCAAGCTCAATTTGTGGTAGTGGGAGGGGTTACCACTTCAATACCTTCTCCATTTTGAGATTTAATGAGGTGACAAAAAAAGTGTCTTAGCAGTTCTGTTTGTTTTTTTTACACATTTACATATATGGCAGTGGAGACTGTAAAGCTGGTCTCAGCAAAGCACAAGCATCAAAACCGTATGTTGCTCCTATTATCTTATAGAAGGAGAAAGTTCTGTGGTGTGGAGCCCTTTTCTGAGTAACTGATCGTAACCATGACTATTATTTCATTTTTTTAGCTCATTACTTTCTCCATATTCAATTGCTTATTTATTTGTTGTTTTAAAGGTATTTCAATATTTATGAAATATTTTTGTTATATGTATTTCTATTACTAAATCATCACATACAACTGTCTTGGTTTGTTATTTATGCGTTAGCATGTGTTATGTATATGAGTATAGGTTATATGCATATTTATGTCAGTCAGGAAAAATATAACTCTTACACAATTTTATTTGTTCTGTTTTTCATTTGCATTTCATAAAAACAACTTTGAATTTACAGAGTATTTCTGTCATAAATATTTAATGCATTGCAAAATATGGAGGAAAAGCTATTTAAAAAAGCATTAAAAGATTCTACTAAAGAGTTGATTTTGCTTTATTCTAGATGATAAAAGTCTGCTCCACCACCCTTTTAAATATTGCAGCACTGCAACAGATTCAGTTAGAGCTCTCAACCTTTAGCAGAACTGAAGCTGAAAATCAAATGCATCTCTCACTGTAATAGTAGTAATATACTGTTATACCACTGTTTTACCACTCACCTTGTAGATTTCCACAGTATCAGGGCTCTCGAGCAAGAGTAGTTGGCTCTTTGCCCTGATCAGACTGGCAATTGAGTGGATCATTTTAGCATCTCTACCAGGCTGAGCTGGGATCTGTAAAAAAAAAAAAAAGTGTTCAGATGTTTCAACTAATAATATTCACAGCAATGATAACCTTAAAAACTAGCCATTAAGTGTTTTTAAAAGGAATTAGACAACCACTAATAAAAATGTGAAGCTGACAGTTAGACATGGATGAGGACCTCCCTAATGAGACACTTACAGGAGTGTCTCTGTCTCCTCCATGGAGTCCCCTGTAAAAGAGATCCTGAAGGAGAGTCTTGCTGTTTCTCCTGATTCTTCTCATTGATTTCCTCTGATATGACTCCATTCTGACTCATGAGCACAGACAGAAACAGCAGTATATGTATTTGAACATACAGTCTGTAACATTACATTTACAATTTTAGTTAATACTAAATAGTGTAAAATATTAGTTACAGCATATTAGAATTATACTAATTACAGAGGTCATAACCAGGTAATAGTTAGCCTAGCTTAGCATAAAGACCGGAAGCGGGAGGAAACAGACTCACTCTGTTTGTTTAAACTGTACACAAACAATAAAAGTCACTTTGTGGTCTTAGAGGACGTTGGGTGTGTGTGTAACTATTTAGGCTAGGCTAGCTGATACACCCCATTTCCAGTCTTTAGGCTAAGCTAGGCAAATCCCCGCCTGGCTCTACAGCTTTGTTCTTAATGGACAGTCATGAGAATGGTATCAAGCTTCTCATCTTACTGTCAACAAGAAAGCCAATAAGAGAGAAGAAACACCAGGCTATTCTCATATCAGACTGGTTATTGAGGATTTTATATCTATATTTACTAAGATGTTACCTTGATGATGTTACCTTGATAATTAAGTGAAATCTGAGGGGTAGGTGTGGGTGTTGAGTCAGAGATTTGGTACCAGGTTATTAATAACCCATCATAACTTTATTAATGATCTGTAATGTGAAGTGTTGTATAGTGATGTAACAGTTAAAGTTGGAGGGAGAAATGAAACAGATTTTTTTATGAGTATCAGAGGATGTGGGATATAATTCAGTTTGGCGAGGACGATATAAAAAGTCCTGAGATGAGAGTTTACAGATGAAAATGGATTGAGACTCCCTCTTCTCATTTGACTTGTAAGGTCACTGTGGTTCTGCAACTCAATGAATAGTCAGGCATAAAAGCTGCATTGGTTGGGGGTTTAATTCACACTGCTAGCTCTACATGTTAAAGAAAAGTCTGCCAGGGGAAAACTAAATTAAGATGACGTCAATCTTTGGTTTTTCCACTGTACCCTAACAAGCCTCCATTGTTTCCTTCACAGGCTGTCAGTGAATTACAGTATCTGTAATCTAATCGCGATGTCCGCGGCCATGTCATCTGCTGGGCTAGCACTTCTGGGAGAGGAGGCAGCAGGCGGCCATCTCTTGAGATTAGTAGCCTATGTATGCATGAGCGCACCTCAGCCTCAGATGGTAAATAGCAGGAAAAATAGGACATGTTCTTTGAGAAGTATATATTTCTTTATTGTCAGTTCAGCTTATTCTCTTGAAAGTTTCTCGTAATTGCCCCAGATTTTTGCATAAAATATAGAAAAGAAGCAGTAAAATGAGACTAATATCATCGGTAATGGCTGCATGTGTTAGACATGAAGCCCTGTGCTGTACTGTTCTCTCTTTTTAAGTTTCTTAATCATCTTTAACCCCCCCAAAGAAGTAATTGTTATTCCTAACTGTCTATCACCAAGATATACCTTACATTAATTTCCACTGGTGTGAGAAATATTCTTTGTGTAAGTACTAAAACCTCACTGTAACAATGTGATTCGTAATAAATCTACAATTAAATTTTTATGGAAGTAAAAGTATAGAAGTGTTAAAAGTACATGATGCGTAAGTATCAAATGTATAGCCTCAGTACTCAGTGTAGCAGCATTCAGAGTCCTGTAATATTATTAGATAATTGGATTATTATTATTAAAGATGCTCTAATGTTTATGCAGCATTTTTAATGTTGTGTCTAGAGCTAATTTTACCTCCATTATATCCTGGGTAGTTTTGTATTTGACTGCATGTTTTGTTAATTTACAGTTACTATAGATGTCAAATAAATGTAGTGGAGTAAAATGTTAGTCGAATATTTCCCTGTGAAATGAAGTAGAAAAGCAGCAGAAAACTGACAAAAAAAGGCTCATTTCAAGTACAAGTTTTCTAAAATTGTACTCAACCACAGTTCCTAAGTAAATGCACTTAGTTACTTTACACCACTGTGACTGTCTTAGTAATCTTTAGCTATCCCAGTAACTTAACTATTCAATTACCTTATAAATTTTTTTTGAACACACTTCACAGTGTACTTATTAGTGTTTAGTAATTCTTTCTAATTCATTAATTTCCCATCACACGCATACAGGATAGAGATCTTACCTGTTGACTTTTCCAGGTACGGAGCTGAATGTGTCTTTCCACCAGGTGATCTGATACATCCACAGCTGTTGATCTCCTGTTCTCTGCTCCCTCTCTATACAGCCAGCCAGTGACACCTGAGCAGCCGTCACCTTTGGCACCCGGCCCCCGCCGCCCGACACTGGTTCCTCATTCATCTTTAATTGTCCCTGACCTTCACTTCATTCTGGCCACATGTGCTGTTTTTTATGAGGATTTTCCCCCTGACTTTTATCAGGTATCTTTTCCATGCAATGTGTCATGAAGCTTAAAATTGTTCTTTGTCCTGTCAGTAGCTTTTGTTGTAGCTTTGCCCTTACATAAGATTTAAACTTTTCTTTCATAAAAACCTCTGACACAGCATTATGACAACCACGGGACACCTAAACTTAACCATGCAGTCTTTTGTTTAACCGCTTCAATGCCAAAAACTTGAAGTATGAAGCGTTTACTTCACGGTCCACTGCTATATTAAGAAGGAAAGTGTGAGATATATTGCTGCAGTTAAACAAATAATTTACAAAGAATGAAAGAAAAAATAACAGTCTTCAAAAATTAATAGTTAGGCACTTGTATGAATAATGAAATAGGTTTTGCCTGTCTGATCTGAGACAAAATCCACACTTCCTGCTCTGTGCAAAAATACATCCCAAACTTTATCCTTCCTTTTTATCACAAAGGTCCACAGACAGTGTTTCTGTGCTAAGCTACAGCAACACAAAGAGGGAATCTGGTACTACAAAGACTGTTGCTTTAGAAGATACCCACTTGATTTTTGCTGAAGCCTCAAATTAACTTTGGATAAATTTTGGAATTTGTTTTTGCACAGAATGAGGACTGTGGATCCTGTAACCTATCTCCTCCAGTGGAAACACATTGGAAATGCATGTTTCCCCACTGCCAGTATAAATGAGGGGAAGCAAAACCTGTTTAAATGCTCATACGGACACCTGACTATTATTTTAAGACTTGAAAAACCTTTCCTTTAATGGAGATACATATATCTGGTTGTCCATATATCTTGGCAGACTTGCATATGGGTCCTATCCTTGTACTGAATGTTGACATAATTAGTGCCATGGAAGTTTTGACTGTACACAGCTTGTTGCCAGACACAATGAAGAAATATAAAAGGAATCATCTCATTTATCTGGGGGATTAAGAAAATCCAGACATGTGATCATCATCACGATATTTCCACTCGTGGATACAAAACATATGAAAATGACTCAAATCTCCAAAAGGTTTCATCTGATTAATAGCGACTAACATGCATCTCTCTTGAGGCTGTACAGGCCTTGCCATCATATGGTGTTATTGTTATATAACCGACATTTTCCTGCCATTCCGCCATAAAGACCTGCTCATTCTCTCTTCATCTCTCCTCTGTGAGCAATCTGAATGGTCGCACTGTGCGCACACCTCGGCTCTCTCAAATAGCCCCGACCCGCCAAGTACACACTGGCTCCATGCAGTTTTGTTATGTGCCGTGGCACATCCAAAGGGCCTCTGGAGGCCAACAGGCTCCGTCTGCCTGCTGGATCCATTACATCCAAAAGCCTGATAGGGGGTCTGAGTGTATTTGGCTTGGCAGTCCGGCATTTGCTTCCTGCCTTGTTCACTGAAGCAATGTGTCAGTTTATTATGGGCTCGCCACACACCTCCGCCCTCCTGCGTCCAAGATTTGACGCATGATGTGAGCGGCGCTTTCCAGGAGGGCTGTTTTGTCATTTTCCTCTGCTCAGCATCTTTTGAGGGCTGAGATTTGTCCTCAATGTCATCAATGATCAGCGCTGCAGTGAATATTTGGAATTGAGGCCACATTGATTGTTGATGTTGGACTTCATAAGCTGTGGTAAAGCCATCTATTACTGAGTTTTATTGACTGCTTATGTAATATCCTGCTCTCAGGGGACAGTTTAGATTACTGACCCTTCATCCTGCTTCTCATTGTGAAAAGAAAAGAAGCAGAATAGATTTCATTTCCTCTTATTCTTCCCATTGTATAATTTGTAACCAATATAAAGCAGCAGTGCCTTAAAGCAGTGATGAATCAAATGAGCTTGAATACTCCTTTATGCCACCCCTTCGATAGATGGAATGGCCTTCATAGAATTTCAACAGAAATTCAAGGCAAGTAAACACAGTGGCTGTGTGTTTACTTGGGGTGGCAGTTTCACAGCATTTCAACCATTTATCTGTCGTTTAGCTAACAATTTAGATTTCTCTGCTACATTGCTGACTAGTTTTTCTTCAGCCTAACTTACACTTTGCTGAGTTACCAGGTACAGCCTGATAACTGCAGAAGTAAATTCCTCGGGTTGGGACTTACTGGCCCGAAGATTAGAAAAGCAAGATTGTGACGGGAAAGTTGACAGTTCATTTTCTTGACCAGCAGGACAAATCTAGGTGGCTAAAGTGAAAGAGCAATGCTTCCTCTGCCTCATTACCACCACTGAGGTGCCCTTCAATGAGCACATTAACCCCATGGGGAGTGAGTGGAGCTGCTCGGTGGCCAATAGTTTCGCTGGGCAGCTTCCAAGTATTAATGTGTGCAACTGTGTCAGAGTGAACACAACTTTCAAAAACTATTAAATTTAAATGTGTAGAGATGGGGAAAAAACAGCATGAATATCACATATGCATATGAAACAACGGTTTACTCGGAGGAAAACAGAGCTGTGTGATTTGGGGAGGGTGGAAAGTGAGTCCCATCTTCTTCTTCTTCTTCTTCTTCTTCTTCTTCTTCTTCTTCTTCTTCTTCTTCTTCTTCTTCTTCTTCTTCTTCTTCTTCTTCTTCTTCTTCTT
This sequence comes from Seriola dumerili, assembly GCF_002260705.1. Lineage (NCBI taxonomy): Eukaryota > Metazoa > Chordata > Actinopteri > Carangiformes > Carangidae > Seriola > Seriola dumerili. The sequence continues at coordinate 152,882 of NW_019174923.1, forward strand.
CTTCTTCTTCTCTGGACTACTCCTCTGATTCCTCCAGTTTTATATAATAAATGTTTCTGCCTGTGATTTTTTGTTGCTGACAATGAAGGTCTGAGAATTTGATTTTGAAAATTGATGGAGTTGGTCTCCTTTATTTTTGAACTTTTTGGTAGTGTTGTTCGAGAGCTCTTTATATCTGGCTTATATGAAGTTGTGATGTCTTGTAAGCCAATGTGGACTGTGTCATTCATCATGATTTTCTAGTGACACACAAGCCTCTTCTGTGAAGAACACATCGCAGTGCAAGAATTCTGTGATAAAACAGCAACATTATGAGCTATTAATCATAATTAATAAATCAATCAGTGGTTGTTTATGGAGCAGCTTCAGGTCATTCATCTTGATAACTCGGGCTTATAGTCATTGCTCTCAAATTTCTTTCTTCTTCGTGCCATGTGGTGGTTGACATTTCATTTATTTTCCTAAGGTTGATTTCCATGGGTTATTTTATATGATGGGAATATCACAAAATACAAAATGTATAGTAAATGAACAGCAGAGCACATACTGCTCATTGTCATAATGAGCAAACATCAGTTGCCATGTCTTCTCTTGCATCCTGTTATGTCAGCGTTTCACCACTTGAGGGTGCAAGAAGACCAATCAGCCCATCATGTCATATTACTTCAGAGCCTACAGGAGAGAATTCTGGAAGCTCTTCTTGAAAGTCTCACAGTGTTGTGTTGATCCACTGTGGTTAATTACCTCCCTGTTTCTGAAGTGCTGTATCATCTGTTCTTGCTGTCAGAAACTCTAAGTCAGCGCTGCTTATTGTGGCCGCTCAAACTTCTAATTGGCAGATATAGTGGAGTTTCCACAAAATACTGGACCTGCTGCACACACTGCTGCGGTCGCCAGGCTGTCTGGGATGCAGCCATTTGGTGCCTGGTTTCAATACTCCATCAAATTTCATGTTATGGTGAAATTAATTTAATACCAAAAAGCAAGAGTACATCACACAGGGGAATTATATTTTCTAAAAACTGTGAATTGGCAGATGGAAGAGGCAGTGCTTATTGCACACTGATTTCACACATTAGGAATTAATAATGCAACCACACACACACACACACACACACACACACACACAAATATCCTGTTCTCCTCAACTATTTTCAGTGATGCAATTTGTCAGGTTTAATTTTTTCACATTAGGAATCATTTACATTGGCGCCCTTTACCCGGCTGCTGCAGCCTTCTAATCTCCTGGGAGGACAGGGGTCTAATAACAGGGGGACCAAAAATGGTATCAATGCATGAATTAACAACTGGACAAACTGATAAGCTTATAATGACTTTACTGGACTGTGACTGCTTTAGTATCCTGACCAGGCAAAGCAGCTTTACCCAGATGCATTTTCACCACTAGATTATTTAGCACCACAGGTTAAGAACTTGTATAATGTTTCAAACACTTTATATTTTGGTTTAAATCAAAAAATCTAAATCACCAAATTTGGAAATACAATTAATACAAATAGTACGTATTGTTGGTGCAATGTTATTCCACTTAAAACATGTATTTATTTTACCTGCATTATTTAGCTATTTTAGTATCTTTCTGTTTATAACAGTAGTGTTTGGACGCACCATACATTAGGTTTAACAATGTGACGCTATGAAACCATCCATCTTAAGTTAACACAACATCCATGTACTATGTCAGAGGATGGCATGAGTGACCTGTCCCATCTGTGCAGAGCAGCAGGGGTGCCGGAGCTGGTCCCAGCTGGAGACTGGTAGAGCCATGTGGCACGCTGGCACTCTTTTGACGGGACATGGAGCAGGCTGCATGTGAGGGCCCAGCTAAAAAAAAAAAGGAAATATTGTCTGAGCCCCAAAATTATGTTCCATTAATCATCAGACCTGAGCGCTGGCTTGCTGCAAGTATGGGAAGCTGCTGCATTAGAATTTAATGGTAATGGATTATAAAACTATAAGACCACCCAGTGGTGTTTATGTTCCAACTTGTTGCTTGTAATGACACAGTGTTCATGGATTTGTTTTCACAGAAAGCCTTGATCACCCACCACCACACAGTATATATAGCGTCATGTAGCGTAGCGCTGTGTTAACACTGTAGCCTAAGAGGGTGCTGGCTTTGAAAATGATTGTGTGGGTTGAATTTGCATGTGCTTACTCCTGCAGTCCAGACATGCAGTTCAGATGACCTGAAATTCTCCTACATGTGAATTCCTTTATCTGTCCTTGTTAGCCCTGTTAGGGTTAGGGAACCCATCCACCGTGTACACTTTGTTGATTTACCTTGGAGGTACCTGAGTTAAAAGGCTAAGAGTTAACTGACCATGACTGTGAGGTCGCTTTGGCCAGTCCTCAGAGTTTCAAAGAGCTTTTTGAGGGACACCTGCAGTGACTGAGGTCAGAGTTAGGATAATTCTCTGCAACATGAATGAAACTCAAAGTAATGTCCTCTGTAGAGATTGAAATGTGTGTGATGGATATGCACCAAGCAGCAGGCACATTCAAAATTTCTTCATTTTCATTATATAACTTATCTTTTAAATGCATTTTCATATCTGCACTGGGTCTTATTATCCCCAATCCTGTCTGCAGGGCTCTACATTTATTATATTTGACTTTATTTGACTGGGTTTGTAACTTTATACTTTACAGTACTATTGTCCAGTAGTGAGTGGTTGACGTATTACGCAAGTAGAGAGAGGTGATAATGTTACTACTGTGCATTTGAGCTTAGTTTCCAAGACACCTGAGAAACCGCCATGGTAGCAGTGTGTCTTACCAGGCACTGGCCTATTAGAGAGCAGGATAATGACAATAAGAGCACTCATTACAAACATAATGGTAATCAGCTTTCAGGTCATTATCTATCATACTGCTTACAGTGAATTTTGGGCAACGAATTCAATGATATGCGGCATTTGTCTATATAAATTCCCTTTTTTGGAATCTGTCACTATAAAAATAAAGAGTCACCCTCATTAGATTCTCCTCCTCGCTGTGATCAAGATTCAAATCCTCACATGTCAGCAACAAAATCCAAAATAAGATGGAAAAAGTGGCGTATAAGTCATAAGAGAGGTAAAACCAGGACAGGCACCTTTGAACTGTTTTCAGCTCAGATGACAGAAGGTCAAGCGGAGTCATCACTGAATCCCTGCTGGAATGTTACAGACAGGAGATTAGCGCATCTGACATGAATGTGTGCCTCTGCAGCTGCATATCTCCACTTATCACACAGTGGCGTCTTTGCTGAACAACTATCTTCCTTCTTTTTTCAAACATGCTGAGTGGCAGAGAGACAGATCCTGCTATCAGGGACACAAGAAAAATCTACTCTAAAAATGAAATGCTATCTTGCATTCTAAGGGCTATTTCGCTCTTTGGTGCTGGTTCTCATAAACACTTTATTCAATCTTCTTCAATTATGACACTTGAGTGTTTTAATATACATGTTGCTACTGAGTATTAACACTAACTCAGTTGGGAATTCACACAATTATCAATAGTATGTTGAGTATTAAAACTGGACAGTCTATTTGATTTATTTCTTTGTTAGTATTTCTATTCTTAACGATAGTTAAGTGGTCAAATGGCATTATTGATGCCTATTTTGAAATATTTCCAGTATTGCAATTAAAAAGTATTGGACCATTTAGCATCTTAAGATATGAGCATAATGTGCATAATGATTGTGGCTTTGCAAGTATTGCAGGTCTTTTATTTTTGTTCAACTGTTTTGTGCCTATGGTAGTATTTCTTGTTGAACAGAAACCCTTCCTTTTTGTTTATTTGCATGCGCTCTCTTCCACTTTTTCAGTTAGTACTACTCTGTCAGAAGCCTAAGCTTCCTAATTCATTTCCACCATCAAAGAGTGAAATTAGAGGTGTTGAGATATCTTAGAAAAAACGTAAAAGCTATGCAAGGAATTAATATTGGTTTGATCTCAATCACAAGTTGTGGCTAAACACTTGCTAATTGATCATTGCTCACTAATTCTAAGTCTATAAGATTGTTATTTAGGGCTATTCAAAGATCTTGAGGTTTTGTACTTGGAATAATACATCTTTATGCTTTTACAAACCATGACAAAATATTATCAGAATTGAAAATGTTATGTTATCTCATTGCCTGTTCACCTGCTTATTTGCTTTATCACTGGTTGCAATCTGTGTTTCTGAAATATTTCTTTTAGATATAATGAATAGAAAGACTGTGTCCAGCTCCACCTTAAGACGGAGGACCCCTGTAGATGTAGATAAACAACTTCAACAAATTAGGGATGACTGCACAAACAGAGAGGGACCTTGAAGATATCAGTGGAGAGTTTTTTGAAGAAAGTCGAAATTGTACAGATAATCTGACATGTTCAGACATTGCAACTGGAGTAGTGTTTAGTGAGGAGGAAGGTGGCATGGAAGTAGATGCAAACATATCTGAGGGCTTTGTGGTTTGCGGCTGTCATGGGCGGAGTCAGACATCTAATTCAGATCATTCTGATGATGAAGTCTATGAGACATTTTCACAGCATTTGCAACTGGGCCATACACTTTGGCATTTCTTTGGTTGCTTTGACAGCACTATTGGCCATACTTCGCATTTGCCATCCTTATCTTCCAAAGGATGCTAGGACCCTCCTTAGGACGAGGACAAAATACTCAGTTCAGGAAAGGGTTGGGGGGCAGTACCAGTACTTTGGTATTCAAACATAGATGTACTTCCTTTGTTCAAGAGCTGTAGTCTGCAACTGTGGCCCATCCTTGGTCTGCTACTGAGTGTTCCCATGAAAGAACCTGTAGTGACAGGCTTGTTCTGTGGACCAAGGAAAGCCAACTCAGTGGTTTCACAATTCCCTCTAGATTATATACATTTAGTTTGTTTGGGTGTTGTTAGGCGAATGCTACACATCTGGCTCAGAGGTCCTCACAACACAGCAGACAGAACGTTGGCAAAATGCGTTCTTATATTCCTGTGGAGATCTGTTTTGTCGATCCGTTCCAGAGCCTGTGATACCTCCAGGACGGATCCAGTGCGGGGTCAATTTGCTATCGGGGAGGTAAGATAGGTAATAAAAGTTCGATCTTAGAAGCTATCGTCTATATGGGGATATAGCGGTATAGCTTTATTGCAGATCAACTTCTGTCAGGGCAAGTACATGTGTGTATACATGTCTTGCTGTGGTTGTGGGGACACACTTGTTTTTGAAGAACACGCACCAAGCAGCAAGCACATTCAAAATTTCTCCAGGAACTTTCTAGTTATAGTATATAATTTGACTAATCTCTCATTGTAGCCCTGTGTAATGTCAGCTAAAGGTAACACTTGCACAGAGCCTTGTGCATATTTATAGTGTGTGGGCTGGATATAAGGCTGTTCTGAGACCCGTCTGGGAAGCCAGTTAAGATTTGAATCTGACTACTAAGCCCCCTGTGTTTCAGGAATATACTAATGGACTCCTGCTTCTGGTTTGCTGTGCAGCATTAAAGCTGCCCACACTCGGCTCTGAACAGTGTTTTCTGTAATGGTTTTTGTTGATGGCTGTTTGTTGATGGATTAGCAATGATGTGATTATAACCATATTAATTCCTCATTGTTAAAAATAGAAATCCATATGCACAGGCACAAAACAGAATTCAGGGCATTTGTGATATTTTAATGGGAAGGTTAGATAAGGGAGGTTGTTGGGTGAAACAGGTCGGGCCTTGCAGTGATATTTGCTTTGAAAATATGCTGTGTTTCATTGCTCTGCTTAATTTGCACACGCCCAGGAGGATGGTAATCATGACCCGCTCTCAGTTGTTTACTAGTTGCATGCTAGCTGAGACACTGATTTAGCCTTACACTGCTATAACTGTCGGGCTCATGATGGACAGTTTAATGAAAAGGATTAAAATGGATGCAGCACAGCCAGAGATATATCACCTGTTTTTATTCGATGCATTCTTCGTCCTTGTCAAAACCTGGTGCCTACATTACCCACAATGCAACTCCAATTTGGTCGGAGATTTGATTTTTTTATGCCAGTAGTGGCTAATGTAGCCTTGACTGTCTGTCACAGCAGAGATAAAGACAGGTCTGCTAAACTCACTGCTGACTCACCACCCCCTCTTTTTTTTCACTGTAGCCTGCAGACCCAAGTGACATCGCTTGAGGCAGTTAATCAGAGAACTTTGTTCCACATATGCAGTAGTACTGTTCATGACCTGTAATCAGACTTTGATGTGGAAAATTTCTGAAATCTCCCCTTAGAGGAAAAACTGCAGCCATTCTGTCTCACCTGCTAATTTTCCAGTTATGATATTCTTAGTTTTCAAGAATGCCTTTACGCAATCTTCAGCTTTCAATCAAATGTGGGCAAATGCACTAGTTTGTTTGCCTGTTGTCAGTTTGGCTCTAGCTGGATGAAATACAGCCAATTATCTACAAGAATTTTTTAAAGTAAAAAATGATGGCAGAAGTGCAATGGTAATGTTGTCAGCAGTTTTTAAGAGTTAGGGTATTGGGGTACTGCCCCATTTCTTACTGGCCAACACAGCATGATTTTTATTCTCTATGTTGTGTTTTACCTTTTAGATTGAGGTCAGAAAGCAGACAATAATAGAATGCATGAGGCTGTTGAAATATTTAGGCCTGTGAAAACGGTCTTGACCTGACTATGAAGATCTTCTGTTTTCTCTACACTCACAGGCCTCCAGGCCTCCAGATCATCTGTCAAAAGTGTCACCACATGAGACTGCACAGCTGTTAACTTTATAGTGTCCGGGGTCCTCTTCCTGATGTCCATCCCATGACTTCTATATCACTTTCCCCTTCAACTGGATTTTTGTGTCAACTGCAGCACTTTTTTTTAACAACTGCAAGAAACGTGACATTTCCACAACCTTTAAAGATCATATTTGGCATGCAGGGTTAGCATGCCAAAGGTCACCCCACAACTGGCAGCAAGAACCTAAAAATATGTACTGCATATGACGACAAAACAGTGGCACTGCAGAACAGTTTTTAGTTTTCCTCCCCAACCACTTTAGATTTGAGGTTACATCAAGGAAGATATTTTTAGTGCCAAAACAAATCCTTTATCTTAGTCAACACTTACCCTACTTTTTAAAATGTTACAGACAGGAGTGTGGTGTGAGGTAATCTAAGGCTGCGACAGAATTTATACTGGAGCTGAGATGTGTATTTCACTAAGACGTCATTAACTGGATGAAAATAGCACAGAAAGGAATGAACATTTAAAAGATAATAAACTACTAACCATCTTAAACTGAATTTCCAGGATACGAGATCCAGTTGTCTCATAAAAAAGATATTTATGTAAAATGTTGTGTTAAATTTATGTTAAATGTTGTTAATAGTGATGTTTCTGCCATTGTTTTGACATTTTATTAGGTAATTAAGTTTGTATATGTTTATGTTTGATAATAATTCTCAGGATTCATGATTCATTCAGGATTTACACAAACGAAAAAAAAAACAATATAAAAGAGGAGATGTGCAAATCAAAGAACACATAAACACACAAAACATAAAACATAAATTAAAGCATGGCAGAGGAGTACAAATCACTTAAAGCTTATCTCTGTGATAGTCATTCCCTGCCCGAAATCATAACAAAAACAACTTGTGGCCATGCTGTTTTATACATAGACTCATCTCTACATTTTCCATTTCCTTTAATAAAAAGTATATATAAATGTTACATTTCTTTGCATTCTGTCCTGTTTTCTCTTCCTTTCTGCCTTTTCTTGAATAGGAAACATTCATGTTTACATACCAAGAGTATATCTTCTCTTACTGTCAGGGGGGATGACGTGTTAAGGCTGAGGATCACTTACATGGGAGCTGCGCAGCATGCCTCATTGTTGTGACATGTGTTTGGCAGGAAGTCCCCAGAGACAGCTGCAGGCGGGTTAGTGTGTCATTGGCTGGCTGGGTGGTAGACCGGCTCCCTGGCATGTGAGAGGGCTGACAGCTCAGGAGAGTTATCTGCCTTATCTTCCTTCTCACATGACCACCATACTGTACTGTAAACTACGTCACCCATCCCTTTCCGAAATGATGGAGGGTCACCCTCCTAGATTCCTAATTTATATTAGGAATCTGTTTTACACACCTTTTCTGAACTTTTCTTAGCGCTCGTCTATTAAACAGAAAACTAATGATGAGGACATACTGTATGTTGCATTAACAAAAAAGGTCCCAGGCTTATGATTAAATGGCAGGTCTTTCATTTATACGTGTGCAATGGCAAACTCCAGTATATTCCAGGATGTGTTAGAAACAAGTCATTAAAGAGTCGCCTGGATTTTGTACAGATATATTAGTGTGAGTACAGGAATGCTGAAATGCTGTATGCATTCACTAGACCCAGCTGTTGGTTAAGAAATAGATCCACTGCATATTCTACATAACTTCTTTAAAATAACATCATCTGTTTCTACATGGCAAATACACAAGAGACAAATGAAACAGACAGTTATTAGGTTGATGGAAGATATATTTTAGTGATGATTGAGGATGACTGGTTCCTCTTGTATCCAGGCTTTAGATGAAATTGATATGGGTGTTTTTGTTGGGACCCTCTATACTTTGTCACTTTTGATGTATTACTTTTAGAATAATTACTTTTCTCTCTTTTACTTCTTTTCCTGCACGGTTCCTCATTTCAAATGCTATCTGCATCTCAAATTATGCCAGATTCATGACAGCTCCCATTAGTTACTTGAGTTTCTGAGTCAAGAAATGGTAGTAGTATTCCATATTACAGTTATTAGATCAGAAGGATTTTAGACTTTGATTAGCTGTCAACTGTTCAGAGCAATCCACCGCAGACCACAGACCAATGTAACATAAATACCCACCCATATTTTCCACTTTTTATGCTTCTTGTTGATGCAAATCAAGAAAGAAATGCAAACTCTTTACACAAAAGACCTGTTTACGGTCCAGGAGATAGCCTGTCAGCAGTTTTTTTTTTCCATCCTCACAGACTTCAGTAAACCCTTGACCTCCTGAAAATTTTGGATTTTACAGCTGAATGACTCAGGTGGCCCCAGGCGGGCGGGTGCAGCCGAGCTGCCAAGGTCATAAAGTGGCCAAATGAGAGCTGCTAGCCAAGTGTTGGGGTCTCTCTGTTGATTCTGCGAGGGTATGTCCAGGACATTTCAGAGGATGAAACTATAATCATCACAGTCGGGCCTTAAGGTAAGTCTCAGCTACTCTTATCTGGATAATTAGGGGATCTATTTTCTGTCTACCTCAAGACCTCGGAGTCCTCTCTTAGTGGATTAACTCTGAGGGCCTTGTCGGAGAGGAGCACAGCAGCTGCTTCACCTGGTCTGTCTGTCTGTGTCCGTCCGTCCGTCCGTCCGTCCATCTATCTATCTATCTATCTATCTATCTATCTATCTATCTATCTATCTATCTATCTATCTATCTATCTATCTATCTAGACAGATCTATCTGGACAGAGATATAAATATAGACATTCTCCTGTAGCATCATGAAAACTTCAGAGACAGAAAAGAAGTGATGGAATGGGTGAGAGGGAGCTGACATTACTGTCTGTCCTGACGACAGACAGTAATGGATATCTGGACCCCTCTGGTGAAAATGTGAAATGGTGAAGACGAATGAATGTAGCTGCCAATACCAACGGGGCGCCCTCAGTATAACAGAGAGGAAACCCCTTTACCTAAAGAGTAACATAGAGAATCACTCACACAGTCAATAACAGTGATGTGTCCGAAATCATTGTCACAAGGTGAAAGTTCGTTCTCGACCTTAGAAATAGTTCGACAAAAAGGCCCTAACTTTAAACATATGACTTGGTCTTCATCACAAGCATCCATCTACTGAGGAAAACTGAGAAGCTGAGATGTGCTGTAGTTGATAGCTGCAGAAGCTCAAAGTAAAATATGATACATAATACAAGTTGTTTCACTCTTATGCAGTTGATCAGACAGCAAATTTGTAAAACAAACTTTTTTTTTTTTTTTTTTTTTTTTTTTTAAATCTTTATCAAAATTAGTTTGGAATATTTGATTTAGACAACAAAATTTTGTGAAAAACATAATGTGCCAGTTTGATTTCACTAAAATATAATCCTATTGAATTATCACCCATCCAGTCAATGATTATTTATAAGGATGTTATAAATGATGATCATTCACTATTCTCTAAAAGTAAACAATCGCTGGACATTTGCAGAGATCAAATCTAGAAAAGAAAATATTGGCAGTATGCTGAAAAGTTGATATTTGGCCTTTACAACCTATTTGCAGATACTGTAATTATAACACCCACACGTATGAAAGTCTCGTCCAGCCTGGCCTATCAGCTTGCAGTAAATGAATATGTGCAGAGAAATGCACAGAACATACACAAAAACGTAAATCCTTCAACTGAAGTTCATCAACATGAAGGGAAGGAAGGTGAGACTCGACATACTCTAGAGCCACCGGGACACATGGTGGTCTAAACTCATACCAGTGGCACAGTAACTTAGAGGCCACTGATGGAGTCTCGTCTCAACCTCAAATTGAAACCAACAGTTTCCTTTGGCACGACAGTTTGTCAAATGGAAGCAAAGGTGTGTGAGGGGAGTCTTGGGTTTCAGGCTGAAGAGATAGTGGGATGAATCACTCGGGTGGGTGGGGGTTTTGTCACTAAGGGGAGGAGGTTTAACTCCATGGAGCAGTCAAGTACAATGTCGTTCAGAGCAGAAAGCAGTGACAGCCAGTAGTTTAAGGGCAGCCTGCGGGGAACAGAGCAGTGTGTACTGATAAAGCAGAGGAGGCACATACACCTGGCACGAAGTTGCTGCATTGAGGCAGAAGCACAAATCTTGGCTAAGGAGATAAAAGATGGGAGTGTACAATGAACAAGGGTAAGGCTATTGATCCATATTTAGAGACTGTGCAGATGCAGTACATTGAAGAGATGTAAGTGAACTTTGAGGCTGGTTTTGCATAATTTAGATTAATTTGACATCTTTTGTGTAATTTCTGTACTATAATTTTCACTTTGGGAAAACTGTGAGGTGATATATTTCTGAAGTAATCAATAAAATAAGTAGTGTAAATCCTTAATAGTTAATTCTAAATAAGACATGCAAATTATGTTACTTGTGAATAATGATAGGAACCTAAAACATTTTTAAATCTTTGTCTCTAATTTGCTTGATGATGATGTTTGCTTTAGTTAGCAGGTCCCTTAAAAGAAAGTCATAACTTCAAAATTTGTCCACATCTATTTAATTTAATTTTGTGACTGTATGTCACAGGGCAGCCCTGGAGGAACCAGAGGCCCGCCATATGCTGATCCAAAAGAGCAAAGGAGGGTCCCCCCGCCATCGCCCCGTGTCAACCCGCCTCCCCCTCCGCAGACGGCTCAGCAAACGTCCCCCCAGAGACGTCTCCACTGACATGATGTTTGTTGGTCAGTATATATATATATATTTATGTATACACATACATATATGAAATTATTTTAAAGGGGCACTCCACCAATTTTCATCTTGAACAAGAACATGAGGAGTAGGCTTCTACTCAGCCTCTGAAAATAGTTCGTAAATGAGTTCCTCTGTGGCTCTGTAGCTTTCTGCAGTCTGAGAAAATGAGTCTGATGATGTCATCAGGTTTATCTCTGCTTGGACTTTCCATTTCATGTGTTTCTTATTACAAATTTTGTGGAAGTCCACCACAATGGTCAAACGTAAATATAAAATAAGTCGATTGTGACCTTTTTCATAGCAGATATTTTGACTTAGTCACAGTATGAAAAGGGCAGGTGTTACTAATAACATTACTAATAACATTAATGATGACGCTGTTCTTCCCGAGTGTCCCAGTAAGGCATGTCAGTGTGAAGTGAGTCAGCATGTGCAATGTGGTTTCTGTATGGATACCACACTGTCTAGAGACTACTGTGCTCATCTCTTACTGCAATGGCTCCAGTATCTATCTGAGAAGATCTGCTGCTAATATCTAATGTTTAGTTCGTTAGATAACATATAATTCTTGCACAGCTTCTGTCTCCTGACGAGGTTCTTAATTATTATTTACAACGCAGTTAATAATGAGTTATTATAGGTACCAACACTAACAATTCTCAGCCAGTCCTGACAAGACAGAGAGTGATTCCATAGAGCTTCTATGTAAACAAATCTTCATCTAGTGTCCAATTAACTGTACATCCCGTACTAATCTTCCTTCAGGTGCAAGACTGTGAGTTCAAATAGCTTCTATGCAAATACAGGATAACATATTGCTACTCTGAGGTGTCTCTGGAGCCTGTTTATCAAAGAAAAGGGAGCTCGTATGGCTACAAATGAAAAGGCTAAACAGAGGTGGAACTCTCAGTCTTGAGGCAAAGATACATAAAACATACAGATGCCTTCATACAGGGCACAAGCAGACACTGAAAAAGAATGAGAGATTTTGGACCAACTTGTTAGACAGCCCTCTCTACCACCACCATCATCACAACACAAAGTGAGTGAATACAGTTTAGAAGAAAAGTGCTGAGTTCCAGAGGCTTGTTACTTCTCTGCCAAGGAGCATTGAAGCTGCTCAACACCAGACGGTTAATGTTGTTTTTTCCTTTAACTCGTCTTCCATCTGTGGATTTGCTGCCGAATAAATTAATCATCATTTTCAGTCCACTTTCATCACTCCTCTTTCTGCCAAGGATGGCCATGGAAACCAGTCAAAACAGCCCAGTACTATTGGATCCATGCCTAAATGTGCCTTGTTTACTGCTTTTACAGATCGCATTTACAGAAAGATTTTTTTTTTTAAGTGAGAAAAGAAGCTTGAAGAGAAACATTTTCATTTTCATCATCATTTTTTGATTATACATTTGACACTAAAATTTCTTTTTGCAGTTGTGGCAGCACCATAAAGATAGGCCTAATAAAATAACGAGTGCCCTGCTCTGTTTTGGTAGTCGGGGGATGGACCCGGGACGACCCATCCTGCTTGGTAGAGCAGTTCTGTCCTGAGTACAACGAGTGGAGAACAGCAGCACGCATGGTCAACAATCGTGGCAGTGTGGCTGTGGGCAGTCTGGATGGCAAGATCTATACAGTGGGTGGAGAAGATAACGTCCGATGTTACAGCAGTGTGGAGAGGTGAGAGACAGTACAGTTTCAAAATGTCTTCCATTAAAATTTGTGCATAGTCATCTTACAGCTAATTTGGCAATTATGTTTATCTCCAAAGAACAATGTCAAATTTTCTCCCATGGTTTTATCACTTGAAGCTGTTTAAGGCAAAGGATTTCTTGCTGTAAGAACCTCACATGCTCCTTTGAATCTCATGTTCCAGTTATTATTACAAACATCAAACTGCAGTGGTTGTAATTGAAATTGTTTATTTTGGTTTATTTTTGATTTTCTGGTATAAGCTGGGTACAGCTCTGATGAACCATTTCATTACCTCACACTGGTTATCAAAGTGGGTAAATGTGCAAGTAAGCATGTTGGAGGCGGGGTGACAGTTTCAAATGCCAGTCGTCTCTCAACAAGTAAGAGCTGCTTTTGTAGGGCAAGGGCTGACCAAAGCGGTCCACACCAGGAAGCTATTGGACATGGAAAGACCTCTGGCCTTCTGCTTGTATAACTTATTACAATGCTTCAATGAGATTACAGTACAAACATTTGCTTTACATTGTCATTTACATTTTTTGTTCAGTTTCCTGACCAAGATAGCAGCAGCACAAGAGAATACAGAAAATAAAGGGCAAAAACAGGCACGGTGGAGCAGTGGTTAATACTATTGCCTCACAAAAGTAATGTGCTGGGTTTGAACCTGCTGTTAGAGTAGGTTAATTGGCAACTCTGAATTCCCCGTATTGTGGGAATGGATGTTTGTCTCTATGTGTCCTGTATATGGCCTGTGATAGCTTGAAAATCTGTCCAGGGTGTACCCTGCCCTCACATAATGTCAGCTGGGATTGGCTCCAGCGCCCCTAAAAGTATGAATGAATGAAAAGGGCACAAAAGATTTATATGTCCAAAAAGACTTTCCTGTGACACTGTAAAATCAACCCTGGATATAAAGCAATAACCCAGTTTTAGGCAATGAAAAACTACAGCATACACAGAGGAAAACATAATGTGGGAGGCACATCATTTAACCCACTGACGGCCTCTTTAAAATAGTTGTGCTTTATCACTAGATTTGTTATAGGAAAGAAAAATGTATTTCTACTAGTTGTTGTTGTTTACATCACTGAACAATAGAGGTCAGCATTAAGGCAGAAATCAGACTTTTGACATTACTGTAAACCCAAACTGTAACCCTGAGCCATTTTTATTAATGAGCAGTGGACCACCCAGAATCCCCTTTATTTTTCAGGATTTCCCTCATCTGCTCGTGTTGCCTGGGTATTTAATCCTCATAGGCATAGGAAAGTCAAAAATAAACACACATATACCCTGCTCTCCTGTAGCACATTTTATCCCACTTCCTCTCCTCCTACTATATCAGATGTCTCGACTGGAGCTGGCTCTGTTCCCAATTCCCACAGTCACTCCTTAAATGAATGTTAGCCAGCTCACCCCATAATGATCATCCCTCAGCTGGCTGCAGACCAGTAGGGGAAAGACCTGCTCCAGACTGATCTGCCATTAATGGTCTGAATCAGCTAGCTCTTATTTTGGTTACCGGAGTGCACCCAGTCTCTGAGGGGTGGTTACAGCGCTGTTGTGACATTTCTGACGTCACTCAAGCAAAAACTTTGCCAATTAGAGGAAAGTGTTGTTTTGTGGGATGTGGGTTTTCTTCTAATGGCCTTGAACGGAGAGGAAACGATTTTTGATGGCCTCCCAGTGGAGAGGAAACATTCTGGCTGATGTTTACACAAACTCTCGCGCAATTAAAAATGCTCTCTCTCGGTGTGAATGTGTGTTTATGGGTGTTCCTCAAAAGCACACAGTGGCAAGCGTACAAAACAAAACACTTAAAAAATATATGTTATCTGTGAAAGCTTTCGTCTGTGTCGGTTCTAGTCAAGTTTTTATCACCAGCAGCTGATTTTACCCACCACCAACACTTTGACACCCCTCACTCGTTGACCTCCATCATGCCAGGTACAGCCCAGACACAGACAGCTGGAGTACAGATGTAGCACCCTTGAGCAGCCCCCGCAGCGGAGTGTGTCTGGTGGCGATGGACGGATACCTATTTGCTATTGGAGGACACGATGGCATCACTGCTATGAATACTGTGGAGAGGTAACTGTAGCTTGAGTGCTATTAAAGATCATTATCTTCTAGAATTAATTGTGATTCCTCTTTTACAATCAATGGAAACAGATGAGATGATGTTCAAGACATCTGATTCACTTTTAACCCCTTTATTATTTTCTCCATCAAATCCTGCAGTCAAAAGGTTTATCTTTGGTTTTTGTAAAGAAGATAAACATGTTTAACACAGATTTTCATTTTTCTTTCATTCTTAACATCATCTGCTACTTTTTCCTTATTTGTGCCATAAGCAAAAACGTACCTTTTTTTTTAAAATGAAGATAAAATGAACGTGGAATGACTAGGCTGTGTCTTATATCCAGAATGAAAGCAATAACGATCTTAATTACCTGACATTTCACATCACTTTGAAAGCAATCTGAAGTGGCTGAGTCAGAGGAAGGAACGAAGAAATGATTCATTTGAGTTATGCAAAAATGTGAATGATTGACGCATTGTTTGTTAAATTGGTCCTGCTAACCTTCAGGTCATTGTTCTAGGTATGATCCAAAAATGAACATGTGGAGCAAACAGGCAGCGATGCTGACCAGACGCACAGGAGCAGTGGCTGCTGTGCTGGGGGGTCACCTGTATGTGATCGGAGGGAATGACGGTGACATGGCTTTGAGATCAGGTGAGACATGTGACTACGAATTAAGGAACAGCTTATCTGACGTTAAACCTCAGGCACTCACATATTCAGTCAGTGCCTCCATTAATCTGTCAATCAGTTCTCCAATTAATCAATATACTGTTGAGTCTAGTGAAAATGCACATCATGGATTTCCAGAGCCCAAAGTGAGTTCTTCAAATTGCTTTTTTTAACAGCTCAAATCCAGAGTTATAGTTGGAAAATGTTAAAGTTTGATTATATACGCACATGTTTAAAAGGCCCCATATTGTATAGTGAGATATCCATGTGTTTTTTGATTATAAAGCAGGTCTAGGTTCTATATTAATACTGTGAAAATATTAAAGCGCTCAGAACGGAGAGAAGTGAATACAGCCTGTATTCAGAAACTGAGCCTTAAAACGAGCCGTCAGGCTGTAACTTTGTGATGTCACAACAAAGCATGCCATGCCCCAAGCCCAGCCCAACTGGAGCCACCATTCAGCCTTGCAGGATTTGGTTTCTCTGAGTGTTTACCTGAAATCTGCTATATTTTTATTTGATCACTGAGAAAACAGTCTCTTCTGATTGGCTCACCGACTGAGCTCTGAGCTCCAGAGAGAAGCCTGAGAGGGGGGATGTAAAACTACAATGAGATGGTTTTTGGTACTTAAAACCACAAATATATCTTATGGATATCAACACTTCAAATAAAACACTGGAAGAGTAAAAAATATGGGACCCTTTAATAGTCAGTGCTTGTTGAGTTCCTATGTGTTAATGTGAGTTTGTACAACTGGCACAAATTGTACAAAGTAACACAACTTAAAAAAGAATAGAATACAGGAATGCCACTCAGCAAATAGTTAACTGTTATTTTGTGAATTGACTTGTTCCCACCACTATTTTAAATAATCCCAGCTTTCTTTGACAGCTCTTTGAGGTGTGGCAGGACTGAAGTCAGACATAGTGACAATGTAGTTTCTGCCTGTATCCCACATTCTCTCTCACACACACACACACACACACAGACACACACACACACACACACACATTCTTAAACCGGTTGACCTTGCCGAAGATAAACGGGGGTTATGTTGTGCTGCCACTTGTCTGTTGACTATTTCAGTCTCTGTGAGAATTGTACGTCACTAAATTTCCCACAACGTTTTTTTAGGTTCCCATCAAGTGCTTTCGAAAAAACAGTTCAAAATTACAATATTTGTGGATCATTTTAGAGAGACTTTTATGTAAAAATAGACATTATATTCATATCATCAGGATCCTGCTTTCTGACAAACACTCTAAAATTGTAATAGATCAATATAACCTGGCCATTTTTCAATATAAATATAAACACTGGCTGTCTGTAAGCTACCATTACTCATACAGAGTGTGTAGTTGTGTATTATATGGTATATATGGCCTCTGACTTCTGCTGTCCTCTATATGTTCTCCAGTTGAGCGGTACAGCCCTGTAGATGGTACCTGGTCGATATGCGCTCACATGCTGAGTCCCAGGGAGAACGCCGGCTGCACCGTGTACCTGGGACACATCTATGTGGCCGGGGGCAAAGACGAGCTCAACCTGGAGCTCTGCGCTGCTGAGAGGTTTGACCCCGACACCATGAGGTGGTCGCCCGTGAAATGCATGAGGAACAAGAGGAACAACGTGAGTAATGGATGACCATGACAGATCACATGTAAGGGCTCCACTCTGATTTAACGTTCAGGGTATATTTACATACAAATGATAAAAACAGGAAAGACGGAGACGAGATACGAGTGAGGAAAGGACACACTTTTCTTTTTACAGATTATCTAAGATATTGAAGTAGATGTTTAGGGTCTCATTACCATCTTTGGATCCCACAGTCTAAATGTTTTGTATTGTATTTAAGGTTTTTGACCTGATGATTGTTATTACAAAGTTATTACAATAGTGGGAAAAAATAGTCAAATCTGTTCTATTCAAACTTATTTGTTTTCTTTATAAAATAAAACACTTACTCTTGTGTATTGTGCCTCAGACGTCCCTTGTAGTTTTCAATGGTGCCTTGCTGGCTGTGGGAGGCTCTGATGGTGTCACCAACCTGAAAACAATAGAAGTTTACAGCCATGAAACCAACACATGGAGGTAAGAGGAAACCCAATGCTGCCACATCCTCAATGCTGCTTAGTGCTCATTGCTGTGGTGTTTTTTTTTTTTTTGTTTGTTTATTTTAGCTGGACTTCCCCAAAAATCACTCATCATTCAAATACGGTAACACCCAAAGAAACAAACATACATTTGTTTCTATTCAATTTTATTGTGGTTTGCAGGAAACATAAAAGCCATGATTATGCTTTAAGAAACAGGCCGAATTGATTCATAATCAATTAGCAGTGGCAAGCCATAATGTGCAAATGTATTTACATGGAAACAAGTAGTACAAAAGATACAATATATTGTTTGTATCTAAACCCACAATCAGTATTTTAGCAATAGGGGTAGCATCTACACCAGGGGCCTCCACCCTTTTTTACTCTGAGAGTATCAGAGTATGTATCTTGTATCTTATCAAAATATTCAAACGTATCTCCAAATCAAAACAGATGAATAAGATAATTTAACAAGTCATCAGATATCGATATCAAAAATTCACATTTTGTACCAAAAACAGCTGAAACTCACATCAGGGAGTTTCAAAAATCCGAGGCATCATTCAGTCAAACCTGAGCACACTGACATGATAACAACATTGCAAATAAATGTTCAGAAATCTGCTGAGAAATCAGAGAAAAAGAAGCTCTTTAGTAAGTAATACAGTGATAGTTGTCAGTACATTCAATGCTACATAACAAACAGGAACAAATAGCTAATTCGGTACACTTAGAATGTGGGCTAAAAAAAAACGGGGCTTAACTCACTTACTGTAATGCATGTCAACATATTTCCAGTTTCCTGGAAAAGTAGATTTATTGAGTGAAGTTGTGTTGCTTAAAGTTCGTGCTATGCATCCATGGTTTGTACAGACTATATTCTCAGCATCTTTGGGTGAGCCGCCTGTTGGAGACCCCTGGGGCCGGTTTCACAAAGATGTCTTAGGCTGGTCTGTAGTGTTGGGTCTTCATTTTGCTCATAGATTAGTCTAATGCAAGTAAGACCGTTTCACAAAAATAAAGACTGAGTAACTTTAGGCCCCAAATATTAGACACTTTACCCCAGGCTACCTCAGGTCTAAGACCAATGTTAAATGGTAACATGGTAATCAGTGACACCTGCGCTGAACAGTTTTTGTATAATTGGATGCTGAGCACATATGAGGAAGAAAAAGTTTGAATTATTTACAATGGTTTAAATGATTTATAATCATAGTCACACAGGATGCATTGTGGTGAAGACACTGTAAAAAATGATTTGGTCAAAGTAATGCAAGACATGATATGATGAATAAAAAGAGAAGAAGAGCGTTATCATCCAATGTAATTGCTCCAATTCATTAAAATGTAAATGTAACTTTTAATGTAATTAATGTTACAGATTACTGTCTATCTTTCCATTGTGATAGAGTTGTCAAATGAACTTCAAGCTCAGTACAAAAAATACTTTATATCAATACAGTCTGCTGCTTACAGTCAGACAAATAGAGCCACTTTGTGATTCATGCACCAAGCTTTATGCAGCCTATGTACAGCTTCTATATATTATATATGCCTTCAGGCTGCTCACTGAATCTGAGTGCTTCGCTGTCTGAGTCTCACTGTTTCCCTCTCCATCTGTTTTTAGACACTTTGGAAGCATGAAGAGCAAGCATCCGGGAGGGAGAGTGGCTTTGCTGTGCTGAGACTAGACAATGTTCATATTATATGAACATGAAGAAAAAAAAAAAGGTGTTAGAGAGAAATAGCCCTAATGGATGTACGCCGGGCTCCAGGACACATTGTGATATGGTTTAAGTAAGGCAGCATAATGACTGAATAATTAAGGAGTTCACTCCAAAACGAGACATGCCTGCATTAGTTGAAGCTGGCAACCGCTGTTACAAAACGACTGTGAGTATTACAGCACATTATAGGCTACCAGGTTACCATTAAATTTATGGGTATTTTTTATGTCTCTACCTTACAAAGCAGACATCCTCTATTCAGATTAATCAGTGGCAAATACATTTCAGGTTGCCTATGAGCAGATCAAGTTTTGGATTGACAGCCTTCAAATACAGAATGAATTTGGCACTGACCTTATATTGCACAAAGATAATCAGAATGTGAAACAGGACAAAGTGATCTAGTGTTTTAAGGGATAGTACATAAGTGCCACTTGTAAATATTGAGATGTGATACTCAGTCATCATTGTACTGATTAATGTGGTGCAACAGGCATGAGGCAAAGACATGAAATGAATGTGAACGTGGATTTAATGCAGGTAATTAGTTTAAGAAGGTTCAGGATTTGGATGTGAAAGATATACAGTAGCTAGGATGACTGCATGAAAGTAGTCATTTTAGCCTTTATATATTGTACGATGCTTTGAAGGTGAAAAACTCAGGTGGCTGTTGGAAGTGTAAAAGGTGTACTGAATGTTAAACCGACCACGGATCCTTTAAATGGGGATATTGAAGAAAAAAATATGTTGTACGGGAGCCTTCTTTAATCACTTCAGTCAGTTTTAGACATAATTTAAGTCTTTCTTAATTAATTTCTTAATTTCTTTTTTTTTTTTCTATGTAGATGTAATTCATATGACACATTATGTGTGTGCCTCAGCTTCTGTGAAATTCTGTGTTGCCGTTGCACTGCAAATGACCCACAGCAGTAGAGTGTAAACAAATTTCATCATAATTCATCATTTAGCTTGTGTAAACATGACGAAATGGGATGGAAAAATAACCAAATCAGCTGGATCAAGTTATGGAGAAGAAATCTCGTTTGGACTAAAGATCCTGGGTGAAAAAAGCCAATGAGTGAAATCTGACTGCTGGCATGGGAAAGCATAAGTAGCTGTGTGGGCTTTAAAATGATGACGCTCAGAGCTCTTTCCCCTGGAGAATAATAGGCTGAAATGTGGAGAGGCTGAGCACAAGGAACGCACGTAGAGCAACACGGATTTTCCGGAGAGACACACAGCAGCCAGCTACGTCTCTCCCACCAGTCCCTCTGCGCACATAAAAATGAATATCTTTTTCAATTTGAGAGGAACAGTTGTGAGGCAAATACCAGAAGACAGAGCTCTTCCAGGTATGTTTTAACAGAAAAATAATATATGTTGCCTATTGTGATATTGTGAAGAAGACTTTGCATGTTGTGTTGATTCCATCACTGCTGTTGGATTTTGTGAAGTTATGAGAAATTGAATAAATAATAATTTGGGGACTGATTCCAGTGCAGGTTTTTTTTAGGTAAATGTATATACTGGTCATTTAAAGCTTTGGTCTGTAAGATTATGTTTTAGTGACTAGTATGGTTGATTTCTTCATTCACATGTAGCCTACACATACAGTAGACTAACAAAGTTGCACTTTCTACCTCTTACCACCAGATGACTCTGAAAGATGAGGATAGTGTGTATACACGTGATTGACGGAAGTCTTTATCCCCATATGACATTTCTTATAAAGCAGAAGGAGTCTTTGTTTGTCTAGACATAAACCCGCTGTCTTACAACTTTAAATTCAAAGACAAGCGTGATTTTATTTGGCAAATGGTGTGGACAACACCATGACAACGCAGAATTACAGCATCTACAGTCAGGTGTATTCATCTCACACGAACAAAAAAAGGATTTTTGTGAGAAGTTTCGTGACAACTTCAAACGCATCAGCTCCCTCTATAGAGACATAATCATTTCAAGCTTCTCCAGCAGATGGCGAGGCACCCGTGGGTGACTTCAGGTTGACAAACGGGCGCCCTCCTCCTGCTCTTTCCTGGGGAGGAAAAGGATGCTGATGCTGACAGGAAAGCGTGGAAACCAACCGACAGCCAGCACAGCGCGCTTTCGTGATGTCCTTATTTTAACTCCGCTGGCCAATGTCAGAAAACATCAACGGGGAAAGCCTTAAGAAGCGCGGCTCAAGGTGGTTTTAGACCGGGCGTTGTGATTTGTGAGCAGCTTAAAACGGTTACGGATTGCGAGCTAATTAAAAAAAGAACAGACGGCAAGTGGAAAATCAAGTTGATAATCCACAACATAACAGTTCATCAGTTCTTCCGCCGAGCTATATAGTTCGTCAACAGTAGCAAACAAAGTTGTTGCTAAGCGACAATGAAGTCCGTCAGTATTGGTGGCGTTTTTTTGGGTCTCGCGCATTGATATTTAAATTAACCGTCAGGTGTGCGATAATTTACAACGGTTTCGAAGGCACGTCAGCCAATCAAAGCTGAGGGCCGGGACTAATTTTTCTTCATAAACGTAAATAACCCAACTAGCCAGCACCTAGACAGCTGTTTAGTACTGGGAGTAAGCTAGCTTGTTCATGACCCGTCTTTCCGTCATCAAGAGGCTCCACGAGGATTAATTTTGATTTACCTGAAAGCTTAAGCTAACTCCGTTGGACTCTTGTTTGCCACCTGACCGCTCGAGTCGATTTCCCTCCCCCTTGTAATTGCCATTTCCCAATGATGACAGAGCTGTCGCAGGGACACGTTGATGGCAAACATCCTCTGTCACTCAGGCAGTACTGTATGGACAGTCTTTGGAGGTCTACTAAACCAAACCTATGTTTATGATGATGGGACCTTGGACAGAAGCGGGAACACAGCCAGGTAAACGAATTTAGCAAGAAGTCAAACCGTGTAGCCTATGTTTCTTCAGGGAGCCTGACTTTGTGGTGCTCATTTCTGAGTTTAGCTACTTACCTTGTAGAATAAGTATATAATGTGTCTGTAGGTCATAACATTGCCATTCATGCTGCCATTCTATATTTTTAAACATTGTTATACGTTAATGCTTAGTTTTGCAATCGTGCTTATATGGGAGTTTATTGTGACCTTCCTATCCATTGGCAGACTTTTTAGCTAGTGTGCCTCTAAGATTTATAGTGGATTTAATTGCAGATGTTTTGGTTGATCAATGGTACATGATGAAACTCATGACCAAAAGTGACAAGGTTCTGAAGTATGACTATAGTAAGTAAGTGTGAGTGTGCACACTGTTTTGGCATGGAAGCTTTTCAAGGCTTTGTGCTGTAATTAACAAACTTTGTTAAATATGATGATGTGTTTCAGAGATAAACCTTTGTCCAAATGACAATTTTATTTTTGCCTAACCACACTCTTACAATACACTGTCAGTGTTCATAAGACTGCATATTATTTTCACATGTCTTATTAGTCAGTTTTGATTCAGTTTTTTATTTTTATTTATTTATTTTTTTTATTCTTCCCACCCTGGGCCTTCTTATTTATTTAGAGACCCATTTTATCCCTGCCTTGCATCTACTTTATTTCGCTTGATCTGTTCTTTGGTCTGAATCTTTGGTATTCTCTCCATTAAGTGGAGACAGTCTGTTACCGGGAGCAACTCTGTTCGCTATTATTGTGGTCACTTTGCCTCATCCATTATGTCAGCTCTCAAAGGTTGCAGACTCTGTATTTTCACAGGGGACAAGGTTTATTTTACTCCAATGGCAGACTTTTCTTTTCTTTTTTTCCTTCTTTTATCTTGTCACTTGGTTCTTTACTCTTCCGCAGTCACCCTCTTTATTTCCTCTTCTCCTCTCCTCTTCTCTCCAACACACTCATTTGTCATGACCCCACTCTCTTTCCTCTGTCTGTGCATCTGAGGTTCTGTGCTTTCACTGTTAATCAGGCAGAGCATGTCTCTGGGTGCTATTAGCGCACTCAAGGCTGCCCACACTGTACTATGATGACCACACACACAAATACACAGCTCTGTATTACCCACTTATTGCTCCCTCTGTAGACACTTTAGAGGGAAATCGAAGCAATCTTAACACTAGATACGACTAAATCATGTGAGTTAAACATGTAAAAACCATTTGTTAAATTAGCTGAACATGGATTCACGCAAGCAGAAACACACACATTAATGACAGTATATACATTCTTACACATTCATACAGTGTACAGAGGTGTGGTAGAAATGTCAGTGTCCTGTCTCTCCCTGTTTTGCTTCATGGGCAGAAAATGGGTTTAACACCTCCTTGATAAGGGGATCCCTCCTAGCCATGGCTGCACAAAATAAAACCTATATCCTAAGGTGCCTCCAGTAAACACATAACAGGAGGCAAGTAATAGATGATTGACCCTCCCTGAAATGCTACTTTCCACTTTATCAGAATATATACTATAAAGAATAAAACAACATCAATTGGGCATGTGTGAGACAGTGAACACATTAATATTAAACTGCACTGTTGCATTAAAGTGTGTCTCTGTAATCCCACTCTGTTTAAAGAGTGGCACACTTCAGAGGGCTTGCTCAACTCGGAGCAGAGTTAAGCTGCGACACAGGCAGTGAATGTAATCATGTTACATCCTCCCCAAGTCTTAAAGAGGTGAAATTTTAATAAGTGTATTTAAACTCTCATCCCTCTCTTTCTCTCCCTCTGGTTTGTCAATCAAATCCCCTCCACAAGAGGCAGCCATGAGCCCTCCACGACGACCATCGAGTTCCCATGGTGACAGGTAATTTCCTTAAGCACTTCATTCCCCTGCATGTGACACTGAGTGACACTGTAGAAACACATATACATACACACACAAATATGTAGCCAATACTGTATGCAGTAGACACACACAATGGCATGCACACATACTGTTGTAAGTAGGTGGGTTGTATTTTCATGTTTGTGTCTGTAATAACCTGACAGTGTCCACTTTGACAGGGGCAAAATGTTAGTTTTTCTTTTATGAATAATGTATACGATTGTATATGTTGATTTGATTTTGTTTGATAAAACGTGATGCATATGAAATAGGACAGTTTGCATACATAATCTGCATCATCTTGTTCAGACTTTCACGCATGACTTGCTTTGACTCCGAAAATGAGGTCCCCGTTTAGCAAATCAAATCATCTAAGTTGTTTTTCTCAGCTGTGTTTGACATTGCAGACGGAAAAGCTTAGGAGTTAGACGAGCTTCTTCATTCAAGTGTTTGCATTATTCAGATGAGGCCCAATGAAAATATTATCAGTTGTTCTTATTAAGTCATCCTCAATAATTGCAACTTAAGCCATATTCCCTGTTATAGACCATAGTCTGAACATTGATTGTTTTGATTGAAAACAGTCTGCTCTTGCATATCATACAGCCCTTTAACTGCCCTCAGACTTCCCAGAGCGTTGAATCTTCCCACCAGTAATGGACTTTTCATTCATTGCCTTGAATTCCCTGCATTAACAAATTATCTTAGGTGCCTTATTGTTCTGTCTGTTAACTTGGAAATTGAGCTGTAATATGAATCATTGTAATGTAACAGGCTCTCTTAGCAGACCAGTGCAAAAGCTGGAATACTTATGCGCAGATACTGCTTTTTTCATACAGCAGGCCCTCCACTGAGACCCTGCAGAAGAATAACAGCAGCAACTCAGGTGTTATTCTGGACATCTCGGCTCTCAAGATGGCAGATGTGGATTCAGAGGTGCCTCCTCTTCCGCCTCGCTACCGCTTCAGGGACTTACTGCTGGGGGACCAGACATTTCAGAATGATGACAGGTAACATGACGAACACTATTACTGTACAGTATGTAGAATATGAGAGGCTGCCCAGGGCTTTTCTTGGAGAGGGCGCTTTGTGTTTGTGTGTATGTGTGCATGCATACATCTACTCTATGTTAAATCTCCCTTGATACTTGAAACACTGTTGTCAGTGGTTAATAATAGTCCACACATTCCAGAAGTTACATTTATGTTGTGTGTTACAGACTACATTGCTTTCCCCCAAGCTGCCTCATCTACTTCTACTTCAGTTACTGTTTTCCTGCATTGCCCAGAGTGGCTTTTCACAACAGCCCCCTAGAGAATGTGGCGGGACTTAGCTGTTGGTTTGATGTGTAGGTGGATATTGCAATGGAAATAGAAACAGTGGAGCGAGAGGTTTTCTAGAGAAAAAGTAAGAGTCTTGCTCCTCATGCAGACTTTATGGCTGTATTGCGCTTGGGGACTATTTTGATTACTGCCAACAGGGAAATTGGTATCCCTGCCTCTTCAATGATGACTTTGTCTTACTACTCTAAGTGTCACATTGGTTCAAAGTCACTTTAAAAACAACTCTTTCCTCTCTGATT
This sequence comes from Seriola dumerili, assembly GCF_002260705.1. Lineage (NCBI taxonomy): Eukaryota > Metazoa > Chordata > Actinopteri > Carangiformes > Carangidae > Seriola > Seriola dumerili. The sequence continues at coordinate 178,996 of NW_019174923.1, forward strand.
CAAAGTTATTGACACAAAGATGGACAGTTATCCACAGAAACAAGAAAAACGCACTGATATTAGCATAGAAAAGCAAAGTACATCAAGTAGTGTTGAAGTAAATTTGAGATTGCATTTTCCTCTTGCTTTGAGCTAAGCATGAAATTGCCCCTCCCTTGGCCCTTGACTGTTGTAACAGTCATTAAAATGCTTGAGTGTTTGGGAGTCTCTGAAGAGCTCAGTTGTTGCTGCGGTTGCAGAAGCAGACCAATAGATGCTGTTTGCTGCCCAAGATGGGAAGAAGTAACTGAGAATCAGCCACAGCTGAATACTGTGGAGCTCTCCATGGTGCTGAAATGCAGCACACTCTCTCTCTCTCTCTCAGGCTAGCAGCATTGGCACATCTCTCTCTCTCTCTCTCAGGCTAGCAGCATTGGCACATGGAGAGTACTGTTTTATAGTCCTCCTGTTGCTTTGTCAGTAACTTTAAATTCAAAGTTACCATGAGACTCATTACTTGAACTTTATTACACTGTTAAATCCAGTTTGCTGTTTGTTAAAGGATCTTCTTAAGACTGCTGTACACCGTTGTAGCCCATTAATATTGGCAGCTGCCTGTGGCCTGAGGGTGTTTGACATATCAGAGATGGTTGATTTAAAATCAGGCAAGTACCTTGCCTTAAGGAGAGAGGTTAGCTTAGATCTTATTAAAGAAGCTGGACAAAGAGAGGGCAGAGGTCTCAGCTCCACTGAACGGGCCATTTCATGCAAGAAATTTAAGATACCTTGTTTTATCTTGCTGTGCAGATACTGTAGTTGCTGTTTGATTTTTCTGAGGTTTTGAGATATCCAAAATGGAACCTCTGCTTCATTTTAGATCCCTCATTTTGTCAATCTGTAAATTCTGATTCTTATATCACCATCGATGCACCATTACCAAGGGGCTGTCTTTTTTGTCTTGTAGATTTGCACACCTGGTTGTGCCTGTAACAATACCACTGATTTATAATTTTATCAATAGTTGAATCTGACCGTGAGCACACTGTGTATGTTATCTCTCAAACCCAGGCTGCTGGTTGTCAGCAGCAGCTATGCTTCATGCAAAGAGTCGATAACCTTAATTGGATGCCTTTTTGTGTGTCGTGATTAGCTCATTGATCTGTATCGTATGAATAAAAAATGAATATCATCATAGGTGAAATGTTACCTTAAACCAAAAATGACAAAATATGAAATAAATATGAGAATCTGTTTTGCCACCATAGACTCCCCCTCTTTTTTTTTTTTTTTCTGTTAACTCTCCTCTGTCTCCCTGGCTCCCTGCAGTACAATGCTGTCAGTATGTTTTATATCAATGTGAGGCCTTTTGTCCACACTTAACATTTACAGAGGTCCAGTATTTGACCATTTCTCTCCACACATTGGTCTCTGTGTGCCTTCCCAACGGATGTAATGATTTCTCGGTATTCAACTACAGATGCTTTGGCTTTGTTTTTTTGGCTACATGCCTGTTTTGTCAGCACTGTTGACATAAAGGATAACAAATGTTTTGAGCCAAAGAGATTTTAAGTAACACTCGTTCGTGGTATAGATTACACTACATATTAATTACATGCAAATACAGTCAACGTACAGTAGCATTAGGCTTATCTTTTAATAGACAATGACATGTAGGCTTTGTCATGACGACCTTGAGATGCTGAAGTATGGCATTCAGGCTTGATCTGGATCTTGGATGCGTAGGTCATGTATGTGTGTAAGAGTGTGTGTATGTTTTGTGTGCCTGTTTCATCCAGTGGGTCTCCTGCGAATAGTTTTCTTGATCACTATTCAATTGCAAAGGCTAATTAGGGCTTGTTGCTGGGCTACCAACACATGTATGCCTGAGTGTGTATTTGCATTAATGTGTGTGTATACGTATGCGTGTGTGTGTGTGTGTGTGTGTCCGTGTCCGTGTCCGTGTCCGTGTCCGTGTTCGTGTCCGTGTGTCCGCATGCTAGGTCTTGTAACAGAGCTAGATAATTCCCAGACCCTGCCATAACAAACACAGCAGCCTTTGTTTTTTCAAAACAAACTGTAAATACTGTAAATAGCAGCTTTTCACACACACAAACTCACACACACATCTGCACAGTGTGTATGTTAGGAAATGACTAAATAAGAAGAAAACACCACTGTTGACAGTGTCTTCTGTCACTGGACAGAAATTGCTAGTTTCTGAGCTCTGGAGTGGAGATGGAAGCAGTCGGTGTCACTGGGCTTTGGGGACGCTCTATTTCGTGGTTGATGACTTTCTGCATGCTCATGGTTGTGATGTTGATTATTTCCTGTGCTGATGCTTTGTCGAGTGTAAACCCTCAAAACAAATTAACCCCTAGAGGGAGAGCCAGAACAATCCCCCCGCCCTGATGGCCTTTTGCATCTGTTTCATTGCATCTGTCATAGTGGGCTGTGGGAGTAAAAGGCAGTGGACCGAAGGACAGTGATAATTCACTAAACGTAATAACATTGATAGAGGGGTGTGGCAACAACAGCATTCAGATGCACAAACATCTTGTTACAAAGATGATTTCACCTAGTTACCAGTATCATTACTGCTGTCCACTGCATTAGAAAAATGTGTCTGTGCACAAACAAGACAGGTACACAATGCCACATTTGAATCAGGAAGTAGCTCTGCAAAAAACATATGTTTATGGCTGCCCAACTAACTCACATCTTTGTGTTTTCGCTATCAAAAATGAATAGGTGGTGCTTCAACGTATGTATATTTATTTATACTCTCATATTGTGAATTCAATGGGAAATCATTTTTGAAGCTGTTGATAGAGTAAATAACCAGACAGCGATGTTGTAATCTAGCAAAAGAAATCCTACTTTATGAAATTAATGTAAAAATCCCATATCACCATAAAGTTTTCCCGCTCATTGATTTGCAGCATTGCCCAAAAAGGTCTAATACAGTTCTTCCCAACAGTTTCTTGCTTGTGACGGCCAAGTAGAGGTTTTTGGAACAATGTGCTTGAAGGGTAATGTTCCAAATTCCTGCCAGCTGACAAATTTATAGTATACCATTAATTGTCATTGTAAGCCAGTTTTAGCTTAGATAATATTGTTGAACTGGGCGTTTTGTTTATAATTTTCCTGTTCAGTTGTGTTTCTTAACCCTACTTGGCTCTAGTGACGTCATAATGTTCCGAAATCTGGCATGTCAGTGTGGATTAATTGGTTTGTTTTTATGTCTGTGGGCAAACGCAAGGTTTTCAGTGTGTGTCACTCCAACAGTGTCAAGGCAAGGCAATAAGCCCTTTTGTGATGTTTGTATGTGTGTCCTTGTGTATCAGTTCATCTCTTTGTGGATGTGGGCGTACAGTGTGCTTGTGGGGAGAGCAGGAGCAGGTGGGGGGGTTTCTTCCTGGACTGTCATTATCTCCAGGGTTGGGTGTCAGAGGGATGTAATGACGGCTTGGCTGTGTGGGAGCTGAAGAGGAGCAATCACGCTGAAGTCATGGGTCTGACAAGGGTGTGTGTGTGTGTGTGTGTGTGTGTGTGTGTGTGTGTGTGTGTGAGAGAGAGTATTGTCTCTGCAGGTGTTCGTGTATGTGTTCTCAGCGTGGACACTCTGGTGTGTGTGTGCCTGTGAGTGTCTGATTATACATCCGAGTGTGTGTACGTGGGTTTGCTTCTCAGTTTGTCAGCCAGCAGAGGGGGGCCAGCCTCAGTCAACGTCAGAAATAGAAACAAGCCACAAAAACACTTTTGTACATGCCGACAGGGTTGAAAACAGAAAGAGCAGCATGGAGAAAATTGGTTCCATCCATCGTCTCTGTGCGTGTCTAATCTTGTTTCCTGGGCCTTTTTTTCTCCTCTAATCAAGGTGGCATGCTGATGGGAGTAATGTTGACTGAGATGTTAATTGGTCACTAAATCAACTCTTAGCACTTCCTTGTGAGTCAAATAGCGGCACTTGGAATGGTGACCCAGCACTGATGCATGTTTTCCGATGTCGAGCAACAGCTAGGCACAGACCTGGATCATCCAGTCATCTTGCTGTGAAAATCCATTATGACAGCTTGATGTATAAACTTCTGAGTTGATCTACATTGATTGTGATATGTTTCATAACCCAAGTTGTTGATGTTAAATTTTCCTGGGATCCCCTGTCAATATACTTTATGGTAAATCAGAAAATGTGATGTTTTCATATGAAGAGAGGTGTTTCATCTCTTGGAGACCTCTTATTTATAGATAGATAGATAGATAGATAGATAGATATTACAGGACCAAGCTCCAAAGGGAATAAAGTGTCAGAAGACAGTAAATGTGCACTGATGCTGGCAGCAGCTGTTTGTTTGCACTGATTCTGTGGCAGAAGTGACTGCTGGGATTTGATGCCTGGATGATTTCTATCTGAGCGAGTTCAGGAGGCTGATAATAAGATAAGGAACAAAGACAAAACGGGAGGTGAGGAGCAGAAGGAACTCAGAAACCCAGAGGAAGGGAATGAGGAAGATGAAATAGATGACAGATAGGAGGGAAGAAGGAGGGGAAAGGACCAGAGAGAAAAGAGGCTGATGATGTGAAGATGATGAGGATGATTAGGTTTAATAAGTCATGGAGGACTAACAGTTGAGTGCTCTCATGCTTTGTTCACACTTCAGGCTCAATTCCAAATTCCCGCTCATTTCAGATTTAGAATGGCAGTTCTCATTTATCTGATCAATGCAGTAATGCTGAGCAGTGTCAACAAGACACATACATTTGTTATGCAACAACAACTAAAGATATTTAGGTGTGGTGTGTGTATAAGTGGAAATGTATCATGATGATGAAGTTTATGGTATGGTCCTACAAATATCTGTTAATGTCAACACATGATAATGTTGCTGGCAGACATTAGCTCCATGCTTTGGTTGAAAACGCTGTCTACAGATGACTTGTTTTAAAACAACAATCCTTTTAAAAGTAGCCTTAAATATGCACCTGATGTCTACATAATTTTTTTTGTGCCAAAAGTCTAAGGCTAAAGTTACACAGTCCCGGGCAAAAAGTCAGCATCCTCACCAGCTGATGACTTATGTTATGCTACATGAAGAATGAGCATTGCTCATACACATTGCAGTGTAGAGCTAGTCCTAGAATTATGGGTACACTAAGGAGAAAATTATACATGTCAGTATCTTTTCACTTTTAGCCTTATGAGAAAAGGTGAGTTTTTCAGTGAGTTTGGTAAATGTATACCTGTAACAGTAGCTGGGATTTCGTGAGTGTAAACTTCCTCAAATACAATAAAGAGCAGGACAGGTGACAGGTTTTTTTTAATGTCATCTATAAACCCTCAAACTAATGTAGTTGACTAATGATGTGCTCCTTTCTTTTGGAGGTAACGCTTGATTATTATTGTAGGTAGTATGCTAGTTAGCAAGCTTGCTTTGCCCAGCTGTGGTTGATAAGATAAAACTGGACATTGGCTGTTCTGGGAAAGGATTTAGTGCATCTTTAATTGCATAGAGGTTGACATGCACAAAGACCTGTTTCTGGACCACAATTCCATGAAGTGAAAATGATTAAATTTAGTAATGATAACAGTTCTTCACATCTCAAGTTGTGACCACAAAGTTTCCCAACATCATCTCTCCTAAACATCTTATGTGCTTGAAAGTACGAGTGTTGTTACCGGTTCCACTTAGCAACCAGAGCTTGCAATTTAGACCATAGGTGACATTAGTCACCACCATCAGCAAAGTGAGTGGGCGACACTTGAGGGCTGCTAGACTTGTTCTCATCAGCAACAGAGTGACTGTGTGTCTCTGACGTGCTGTCAGTTTAAGGATTACTCTTAGTGTCACAATGAGGCCCCAAACATGTTATCCACATTCTGTCTATTTTATCATAATCTATGGAGGCAAGTTTGTCCAAAGGATTTGTGCAGCCAATGAGCAGAACCTGGAATGTGACCAAGTAAACAGTGAAAGTGAGAGCGAGAGAGAGAGAGAGAGAAACGAGGCATTGCATTCCTGAAAAGCTCAATTTGAACAGGGCTCCATTTCAGCAATTTCTGCTCAGATTTATTTCCCTTTAACACAGCGGAGGTATTATTGAAAGTGGCACACATGCTTAAGATGAAAAAAATGAAAGCGCACAGCTTTGGTAAAGGGTTTTTATTGGTCTTCATATGAAATCATTACAGTGGCTAAGCACACATTCTCACAGGGATATCTCAATTGGGAAAGACGATTAGAGGTAGACTACAAAGAGAAAATGATCGGGGGGGCGGGCGGGTCCTGAGAGAAAAACAGGATTTCCTTCACCCCTCAGAATGTCTTCCTCTTCTGGGCCATTGCATCTTTGTGCCTGGAAATCTCTGACGCATTTGCTGTTTAGCTCCCGTGGTTTGTCTTGCCAACTTAATTAGCATCGGTGCAGTTGGCTCATCAGACTTTAATAAACAGCTGTGATGATGGAGACAATTTGATGAGGTTGTCAGCGCTGTAGAGGGGTTTCCGGTGTTGTGGGTGTGTGTGAGACATGCAGCATCACATGGAGGATTATCCAGGAATCACATAACACAAGTAGCGTACTTCCACTAGTTCAAAGAGATTCAGTCAAATGCATGAGGGCTAAATATCAAAGCTACATTAGAGTCAAAGTATGTGCTTGGTTTTGTAAACAGTTTGCACAGTTTTGGCCTTGACTAGAATAATCTGAAATACTAATCAATTATGACTCATGAATGTCTCATACTGGTTTTTATGTAGAATAAATTATGAGGAGATTTAATCTTTGGTGCTGTACTTATTTGCCTGCTTGATTTTTGCCTGGCCAAGACAATCAGGAAAACGTTTCATAATCAATATTGCTGTTATGGTTCACTGATCATGGATTTGCAGCATTATTTTAGTAATGAGCCCAGAGAAAATGACTCGACTGCCTGCCGCTCTAGTGATGTTTTTTGTTTTTTTTCTCTCACCTACTGCCTGTTTACTTAGACACCATCTAGCAATTATCTCTCTGTTCTTTTAAATAGAATCTTTGTCATTCCTGCTTTTCACGAATAATGAAACATGCCTAATTTCTAAATGCTTGCTGTCTGTATATACCTTTTTCTATATGTTTGGAAAAGACATACAGTTTGCTTAGTACACTCCACTCGTATCAGCTGCAAGTGTTGCTGGCTCTTGGCTCTTGTACCTGAGGCTGTGAAATTCCTTAAAAGTAGAACTGGGCTGTGTGTGTGTATATATATATATGTATATATATATATACAGTATATATAGTATACTGCAGTGATATAATATCAATGTGTTGATGTAGTGTAACTTTGTGTATTCCTGGTCTTAAAAGATGCATGACATCCCAGGGACATACATTTTATTACTTGGTCATATTACCACATAACTAATGTTTTTCTTATGACTTTGAGTTTAAAAATAACATTGAAATTCATTAGCCTGATATACATGTATGTTTGTGTCAGTAAAATACTGTGAGTCAAATGATAAAATATATTGTGGCAAAAAAACCACTGAAATTGATCCAAGTGAGTCTCCCTGATTTATGACAGAAAACTATATCTCACCTTTTTGGGAGATGGTAAGTGAGGAGGCCATCACTCAAACAGTTCCCCATACAAGGATCAATACAGACTAGGCTGTGAGTTATTACTGAAGAAGATGAAAAGTTTCTGCTACTATCACTTATGAATGTTTTTGCAGTTGTTCACCTACTTTAAAATAAGAAAAATAAATTTCTAGCTACATCCCCAAACACATGAGCTGATTCTCCCATTTCATGCAAATGAGAACAGCATCATCGCTGCTTTTTGGCGCACCATCATGCTGGGAGCATTTGTTTTATTCATGAAACTGTTGAACATGGCCTATTTGTTAGTAATGTGGCCTAATAAAAGTGCCTGCATATTTTTGGAGGTTTAAATGGGAAATAGTAGCTGTATGTCGAAAAAGAAAACAAACAAAAGCAGGCATAGAGGGTGAGTAAATGCTGCACATATATCTGCACAAGTTGAGGTAGTATTTGTTTCTTCTTCAACAGGGAGTCTGATCTTTTCACATTTAAGATATAAAAAGACATAATTTAATAATCTCTTTTTTTTTTTTTTTCCAAATGAACCATTGGCTCTGGCACACTCAATTTTACACAAGTGAACCTTCCCAGACATCTTCGTTTTTGGAAGAGCACATAAGGTTATGACCAATAAATGGGTAGTTGAACCTCTTTGCACGAAAAAGCCTGTGGCAAACCAGCAGTCGGCGAGCAAAAGCTTCCCTCTGAATGCAGTGCTCCAGTGCGTGCGTACACTCCTGTGTGTGAGCCTGCCAGTGGCACTGGCTAGACTTCTTCCCCCTCTCTGGCTATGCTGTGCACAGGCAGACAGCTCGCCCACAGCAGCACTAGCTCACTGCCTTAATATGTTTTGACAGTGGAAGTATTATTACAGCTCTCAACACCCATCTGCAGCACGGAGCATGGAGCCGAAGCGCATCCAATGATTTTGATGCTTTAGACAGAGGCCTGGTTGCTCACTAAAACTTTATTACTAAACTATCTGGTCCATCATCGCCTTTGGTATTCTGCACAGGCAGAATGTGGCCTACAAATCCAAGTCATGATAACAAGGAAATCTGTCATTTTTTTATGCAGTTCTCAAATCAAACCTGGCAGCTGGAAGAAATCTTGTTAATTACTGCTGTTTTTTTTTTTTATCCAACATCATGAACAAATGAGTAATCCCTTATTGCTCCCATTTCTTTTCTGCAACTGTACAACTTAAAATGTGACAGCTGTGTCACCATGGTAGAACATGGTGTTACATTTATCAGCTCTGTCCCCAAAACTCAGTTTCCTTTTTTTCTGCTCTTTTTCATCTCAGTGGCAGGGAGTTACTCATCCTGCAGAATCTGATTTCTCTTCCATTTTAATAGGCTTCACTGCCTCTCTCTTTATGTTTCTTACATCAGGGATATGCTACCATAACTTGGGTCTGACATCATGTATGTGAATATTCTGTGTGAACCTGAGGCCATTAGGTGGGCTAATAGTCATTTCAGAACTCTCTCTGGCACCTATATTAAATGTAGTTTTCTGCTTGCTTCATTTGAGCATAATGGATCCTATGCTCCTCTGGTTGGGTTGCAGGTTCCACCAGCTTCTGCGATGCACCTGAAGCATGTGAAGGGTTTGAGCAGCTTGTTCAAGGATACTGCAGTACGACCTCACGAGAGATAAAACCTGGGGCTATACTGCCATCTGTGTCATTTAGATATAAAATAAATTTAGCCAGCACTGCCTGATGCCTGCTCCTTGTACAGTATGTTTTTACAGTATTGCTGTTGGCACGACTCACACTGTGCAGTTCTCTACTTCACCACATAGTGTCTCTGTGCTCACATCTGTCCTTCTGCTCCTGTTCCTGCTGCTGATGAACGTGTCTCCATCCCCCCTCTCCTCTCATTCTCTGGCACATCTTGATATTCTTCCTCAATCCATTCATTTCCTTCTGTTTTTCATGACTTTGACTCTTTCCTTGCAATCAATCGAAACCAGTCCACCCACTGACAGGCACTTAGAGCACAGACACAGTCTCCATTTGTTTGCTGTCATGATTAAATAATACCACAATGCTCATCTAGCAGCATACTTTCATAAATACATTACAGCTTTAATTGCTGGATAATGTTGTTTGGCAATTAGGATAGGAGTGGAGGTGGAAAATCCAGAGGAAATTAACTTGGTACATACACATAACATTAATATCAATGGTGTATACTAAATACCGTCGTTGCACACACTGACATCTCAAGGCTAATCAGACCTAATCAGGCAGTCCATTTTATACTAGGCACCACGAAGCCTCTTCACAGGAACAGAATCATGATTAAGTGGCTTGCTCACATGTATGTTTATATCAGCTGTTAAGGAAAAAGAAGAGATTTTTTTTCTTTCACCTCCCAGATTTTCCTATCTAGTTGTGGATTAAACACTCTATCTAGCCTCTATCCACGGCCCCACCCCTCTCTCTCTAATCCCAAGGTTACTATCGACAGATAATTTAATGCGTTTCCTGAAGGCTGAACCTAAAATGCCATGTGAAATGAATGTGGAGTGCATTATGTGTTTCCTAAATTCATTACAAGCGAGGCTTCAGCTCATGTGGCTCCTCTGGCTACATTAGAAATGAACAACATCCTATGAACACAAGACTGTAAACAGGGCATTAAGATCATGATGGTGATCCAGAGATGAGAAACTGTTCTGAATCCATGTCTGGCACAAAACTACGCCAACCGAATCTTTAGAAAATCTTAATCTTTAGAAAATTAGATGTAAATTTGAATCATTGTTAAAAGTGTGAAAATCATGTGTTTGTCAATCAAGTATTTGGTGTTCACTTGTGATGGGATCACCTGAGACGGATGTTAATGCCAAGTCTGAACAAGGTCACAGGGAAAACTCCATTCATCGTCTCCTGCCTTGTGTACCTGAACGGCTGTACAACCAGCGTCCAGGCTGATAATGTTAAAATCACCTGCTAGGCTAGTAACATGCCCCTCCCCCACCTCAGGTCACAATTCAGTAATTATCATAAAGTTCTTAAATGCTTGTGAACTTCTGACTTCTTGGTGTTACAGCAAATGTGGGAGGCACAGTGGCTCAGTAGTTTCACGCTCTTCCCTCACACAGGGAGGTGTTGTTCACGATTCCGCCTCTGTGATGTTCATGTTTCATTAAGGTGCTCCAGTTTATTCTACGTTTCAGTCCAAACGCATGTAAGTCGGATAGATGAGAAAACAAATGGACCATGGATAATGAATATCACTGAAAGTCTAACTGACTGTGGTGTTAGTGCTGTGGCAGTCTGGTCCCATGTGCAGGACCTTTCCCTGCTCTTTGGCTAATGTGTGCTGTGGTAAGCTCAATTCTCCATGACAATGAATAAGTCAAAGTGAAGGACACTTTGTCACAGCGTGGCTGTCCTTTAAATCTAGACAACATTTTGTGTTTGCTTTGTGGGTCTGCGAGCTCTGAAACAAACTCCTCAAAGTCACAAACTAGATCAACTCAAAACACATGTTTATATGTTGAATTTTATACAATTTTCTGCATGTGTCAGTGTGTATCTCTGCTTTGACTTGTTGCAAATTGACTCAGATTTTTAAAAGTGCACTATCTCCTCAGTAAAGGAGCTTTGAAATATGTCATTATATGACTCAATGATACATAATTAATTTTCATTATCAGTGTATTGTTGTAACAACACACGACTACCCATTAAAGAAAATCCAACTTGTAATGATATGTCTAAAAATCAGAACTTTCTGGCCTTTTGAAATTAACTGACACTCTAATATTATTGTAAGGTGTACTCCAGGTGTGTGTGTTTCCATGCAAACCGGCCTGATTGTGGAGTGTTTGTCCAGGCCACCTGCTCATTTATCTGTGGTTTGTCATTATTCTTTGCCCTTTGTCCGCAGTAACAGCTGAAAGAAGCTGAATAATGAAGATCTCTAGATAGTGAGGACTGTTTGATTGGCACGGTTTCATCTTCCATTCAGCAGCCTTTCAATTACTAAGATCAATAAGCTTTAATGAGAATAGAATTTGGGATTTCAGAAGCAGCTAAATCTTCAGAAACCATCTTCTAGAAATGAAGATCAGAGGATGCACTGATGGACATGATGAAGGTGAATGATTGGCACGTTTCTGTGATCAAAGGGAATGAGGATCATTTTATTTGACCACGTTAGTTATGTAAGATGGTTTGGGAGCCCGTTGGGTTGGCCAAGCCATTGACGTTACATCGTGACGACGTGTGAATCTTACAGACGCACGGGAACATCACATTTCCATCAGGGATGGAGGAGTGCTCCATAACCAGGAGACAAGCCGATGCTGCCCTCAGTGTGTCTGAGGAGCCCGTGATGCGGCAGAGAGGGAGACGCTCTCCCTCCGCCTTCGTGCAGCACCAGTGAAACGGGGATGCGGTTTTCCGGCGGCGTCGGTCGCTGACTGAGCCCGTGCTGACGCCAGGAGGAGGAAACATATTGGCCGCTCTCTGCTGGAGGTAACTCTAGGGAGGCAGGAGAACCATGGCAGGTGCAAAGCTGACGCCCTCGCCCTCGGAGATCGACCCAGACGTCAAGACCGATGTACAGAAAACCCCAGAGCCCACCTGGGTCAACCCCGCCAGCCCTCTCCGGACCATGGGCTCTTTCGGGAGCGATGCCGGCCAAAGGTAGCTGCCGCAGATCGGCACCAAAGTGGCATGTTTCTGAATGCAGCTCGCTTGCACACATGCAGCATCTGCGTTATAACATGATGCTGCGAGCGCATGGTGCATAAAGTCTTCCTAGTAGGTTAACTTGGCTCGTAATTATCCTTACGCAAAAGTTACGCCGCGATCAATATCCCATTACCATTAAATCTATTCATCCGTACCATGATATTTCCCACGGAAATTTATAGGAATGTGAGTGACATAATCGTTACGAACCGGATGCTATATTCTCCCTATTGGGGTTGAACATTAACGCGACCAGTGCGTCTATTTATGAGTCAGTTTCATGACAGATACTGTAGCTGAATGAATGCAAACGCTTCTGCCGTCAATCATTTCTCTCTCAGCATCACAGAGATTCATTTTATGGCTGCAGTGTATAGTGATTACATAATTCAGTGCATGCTGCATTCCCATTACAGTTTTATGAATCCTGATGTTTTTATAAGGTAGGAAGAAATCCCATAACACTGCTTTGAAAGGGTGAAGTTATTTTTGATACGATACAACCAGATTGATGGACGGAAATAAAATGCAAACCATGAGGGATTATGTTGACTTACTTCCATATTTTGATAAACCTACATGTTCAGCACATGTCTGCAGCTCTCTACATAAAGCCTCCACTGTGAGGACACTCTCCTGCCATTTGGTAGACAAATTAGATTGTGGTTTGTGTGAAATGGGCTGAACCTGTAACAACTGAGAGAGACATGTTTTTTTCATAGAGAGACAATAGAACTTGAGAGCTTCAGATTGGCACTCTTATCTGCAGGTTATATGGGGTTGGTTTGGCAGAAGAGAGTGTGTCCTTGTTTGGCAGTGTTTCAGATACCACTGCACAGCCAATGTTCTGGTGGTGCAGTGTGTTCTGTCTCTACAATATTTACAGCACATATTTCTCCTGGATGTTGATATTAACTTGAGGGCATTGACAGCTCTGGGTATGTTTGTGATCAGAAATCTGCAATCTGTTTACTGAAATATGGAAAATCTGCAATAGCATTTATTGCGTAATACTTCTGTGATTTTTATTTTTGACATTTGATAACCCAACAAACAACATTGAAACAGAGACACATATATTCCATAAAGAATGGTAGTGTTGTCAAAAATGGTAAAGATCATTATATGTGATGCAAAAATTGCAGTATAATACTCTTTGGAACATCACTCAAGCCAGAACCAGAACTGTGTGAAATCTCTTCAAATATTAATAAAACTCTAGCCCTCCCTCCTTCACTAGTAACTATGATTTCCCATCAATAATAAAGACCAACTAAGAAATGTTCAGTGATGCAAGTCCACCAGTACTTCAGTACTTTTGAATGTTTTTCAGTCAACTGAAACAACTCCAGTAAACTCAATACATACACTGCAAAGCTTTCCCTTGGAGCAAAAATGTCTCTAGCTCAGCTGCTGTATTTTGTATGACAGACCTGGAAGGATGTCATGGTGTGTTACGGAGTTGGCAGTGTTATCCCATGTCCAAAGAATGCATGAGGATTGGCCTTAAAGATGGGTCAGGAATTCTTTGCACAGGGTTTGAAGCTTGAGATGACATTAACTCAGGAAGACATATTTCCATTTGTTTTTTCTTTTTGTTTTATAATTACCCCCTCAAGGAAATGCATTGTGTTTATTTCTGCACTTTTTGCTAATGAATGTGAACTTTGCAGTGCCGATGGTTTGCCGTGTTCACCCATTTTGAACTATGTCTTTCATCTCCAGCACCTATTAAGTTTGCAAAGTTTGCACTTCTCAAATGTTGTTGTTCTTCCTGCTAAACCTTCTGATGTTTTTGATTATAATGATCTTTGTTGGAAATGACAGCTTAGCTCGGAGCGATGTGCTCAGTGTTTTCATTACGCTAACAAGAATTGCAAACACTGAAGCTGTTCAGCTAAGGATGCAAGAAATGATGATGACTCCAGTAAAGATGATATTGAGTTATCTATACTCAACTGCTGACTTTGATCTTCATGTCAGTCCTGAAGAGGAATTAGGTTTAAGCTTTTCATGACCGAACAATGTGGTTTCTGTCAACCAGTAGGATCTATGGATGGATGTGCAGGGTGTATATGGTGAGCATGATTTATAGAGCAAATAACAAAACACTAAATTCTACTAATAATGATAAATGTAATCACAGCGATGATGGAGAGAGGTTTAAAGGTTTACATGGATGGCGCAGCTGGTTGTCACTGCTATCAAAAAATGAATGGTTACAGTTACAATGTCTATCCATGGTTCAATTCTAGCCAGGGACTTGTGTTGCATGTCATCCCCCTCTCACCCCATGTTTCCCATCTTCCTCTTCAATGTCGACTGTCTGATAATGGCAAAATGTATTAAAAAAATAATGCTTCCAAAAGTCAAGTCAATTTTTATTTGTATAGTGCCAATTCACAACATAAGTTATCTCAAGGCACTTTCCAAATAGAGCAGGTTTAGACCTTCTCTTTATAATATAATTTACAAAGACCCAACAATTCCCACCAAGAGAAAGCGCTAGGCAACAATGGCGAGGAAAAACTTCCTTTTAAGAGGCAGAAACCTCAAGCAGAATCGGACTTGGGGTGGGTGGCCATCTGCCTCGACCAGTTGGGTTGGGGGAGAGAGAGAGAGCAAGAGAGAGCACAGAGGAAAAGAACAAGAACGTGCAATGATAGCAATATTAATAATAGTGATAGTAGTGGCAGAAACAGCAATAGTAATGTAATGGCAACTGTAGTGCTCCTACTGATAAAAGTAGTAATGCCAGCAAATAGTATTGATAGATATCATTAATAATCATAATTATAGTAAACTTTAGCATACAATCTGCACAAACTCAAACAGTGGCTATGAAAACAGAGTATATGGATGATGCTGACATTAGATTAAATAATGATAAAAGGGGCAAAGACAGCAGTGACATGGCTGCAGCTGCAATGATATTAAATATTAGTGACACTGACAGTGAATAATGAGCATGAGCTATGACGTGCGATGGTGGAGATGATGAAGCTCGTGGTGTTGCTGGGTGTACTCCAGGTGGTTGTAGTGATGACTGCAGAACTCTTAGAGCGACCAAAATCTTAGACTTAAAAAAGCTGGCAAACTGGTCTGAACAGGCTGGAGGAAGAGAATATAGACTTCCAATCAGTTTTGAGAAATTGAACAATATTGACTGTGGCTTTATTGAAGTGCCTGTTTGTATTGGGATCAAATACACAATATCTGCGAATGGCTGAAGCTGTGAAACCATGAGTTGGCCAGTTGCCCTGGGTAACCAGACTAGGACCACCGTCCACCATTTGCCACCCTCGGGAAGAAGCTCTTATATCTAAAAATGAATGAGTAAATGTTTGCCTTCGATTGTCCTCCTGTCACATTACTTTCTATCAGGAAGGACAAAACTTGATATTTTATATCTTAAGTCTACACAGCCCCTGAATGTCTCCTGCAGGACGACAGGATGTAGTCAGGAGTCAGAGAGCTTTGTAGGGTGTAAGATGCGATCAGCGTGGGATTTGTGTCGAGCATTTGAGTTGAGAATGAGCGGATGTGGAGGGAGGAGCGAGAGAATCAATAATCTGGCCCATTGTAGCTACAACACAGCCTCTGAAGAATATATTTCTGCATAATTTAAAGCATCTGGGGATCCCCTTTAATGTTTGTGCATATAGGATTCTCTTTACAGTATTGACATCCCAATACGGTGAAGACAGTAAATGGGACTTGGAGGATCTTCAGGAACAGAGGGGTGGACCATCTTTTAAACACAGGATATGGTCAAAACAGATAAATTCACGCTGATTTATTTTTGGCACCCTGCAGCCTCGCCACCACATTGCCTCTCTGTGAAAAAATCTGCTTGGAAAATGGGCATTAGGTTTGGCCTGTTAGTGTGCCATAAATCAGAATTTTTCAAGCCGAGTGGGAGCTGTATACCATATTCTCGTTAAGGCTACATTAGTATATTGCCTAGAATGATTTATTTTTTTTTTGCTGGATATAGGCCAACAGAGCAACTTGAGAAAAAGCAGAATATAAGATTGACTGATATACAGCATAAACTTTTTACCGCATACTGAGCCTTCTAAAGAGCAAACATGTCCGTCAGTCTAAATCACTAATGCATTCTATTGTTTCTGTCAGCAATTCCTCCCCAAAATCAAAGCTACTCACTTAGATACTGGCTGTGTACGTTGTCCACAGTTTGACCGATGCTTTGACTTTTTTCCGTTTTCCTTTAATTGACATTTAAATTGATTGATAATGAGGGGGGCGTTAGGGAAATAGCAGGAAAGTAATGGGCATGTACACTGTTTCAACTAATACTAGATTAGTGTCGATATATGTAATAAAAGAAGCAGCTCAATGAAGTCAACTAACAGGATGTTATTTTCCAAACCTCCTCTCTGCTTGTTTATAATTTTAACTTTTTTATATTCTCTTTATAGTAGGATGCTGCCCTTATTCTTTCTCTTCCATCTTTTTCTCATGCACATTAGTACGTTCTCACAATGTATGACAGTTGGAAAGAATATTGTTGCCAATTATTTGTTTCTCAGTTTCCTATCAGATTACTTTACATTTTTTTCAAATTCATTGCTGCTCAATTGAGCTATGATTGTAAATGATGGTAGAAACATTTGTCCTCCCTTTTTTCTTACTGTTTATTTATAGCGCCCTGCTTTCACAGAACAATTACGCTTTAATTTAAATTTGAGCACCCGAGGTTTAATGAAGGGTTTTAATGTGGTCCTTGGGGTAAATCACATGTTGTCCATCATTATTGTTCATTAAACCAGGAAGAGGAAATCTCTCAGCAGTTGACTTGAGAGTTGAAGCTCGAAAATAACAAGTTCCCTAGTTGCTATGCGCTCACCTAAACAAAATGAACTTTTGATAAGACCTTGGATATCAGGAGGATACATCTGAAAGCATGCAAGTGGCTTTTAATTAAGTCTCTGCAACACTGTCTGAGATACTCTGTGTGTTTGGCTGTGTGTTGTACATAACAAGCGTGTATGTACATACATGCATAGGCCAAATCATCGATCCAGCTTCTTAAGAGCATCAGTTAGCAGAGAATCAATTAGAAGGCTTGAAGAACGTGAGGATGTGGGACAATTTGAGCAAAGGTAGCTCATACAAACAGCTTTCAATGTCTACTGAACTGAATCGGAGTCGTGCTCTAGAAAAAGCTCACTGCTTTCGGCTACGCAGAGTGCAGCAGAGTAGCACTATCACAGACCTTCGAAAGCTGATTGCAATGGAAGGGAGGACAACAATCTGATAATATGTCTGGTAGAGAGCTCTTTAGAGTGCTGTTAACACTGAGGCCATAATTTTATTGATGAATCTCTTGTACTGTACTCACCAACAATCAGTTGCCTTCATGTGCTTACAGCATCAACACAACACCGTGAGCCTCTTTTCTATCAATATGTATCATGATATAGTCATATTTCTGGAAATTCTATTGAGAGACTGTTAAAATAATCACATATAAAATGGAGCTGTTCAGTGCAGAATAGATTCCTTCATTTGTGCCACAGAGTGCCAACTATCTGTAAAGTTGAACACATATCATCCAAGCAAAATTTATATGAGAAAAGCTATAGTAATATCTGTTGCAGGGCCATTCCAGTACTAGCTATAAGCACTAATGCATGATGAGGTGTCCGGATCCTGATATATGAAAATAATGGATGATGAGGAAGTCCATTATTTTCTCTAGCGCTTGTACCACAGCCAGAGTTTTTTTTTTAAATCATGATCTATATTTTTCCACTTGTTTTTTTTCCTTACTTGTATTTATTTTAACACCTGGTTGGGTGTAGAGTTTCTGTAACTGGTGATGTAGCACAATACAGAGGTACTGTTGCTCCGAGGTGATCTATGACAAAATTTTATAGGACACCTGCCAGCCAGTCAGAAATGGGTATTTTTTGTGAGGATAGTATATAACAATAAGTGCATAGGTGTTGATGAGTTTGTCTCCTCCACTTGTATGTACAGATCAGTACTTTAGCATGTAGTTTATGGTCAGAATAATTAAGCTAAAGCACAGAATCTTGTTATTTTGTAGTGGGAAAACTGTGGTTAGACTTTCTTCTTAACCAGGTGTTAAGTTACTATGCTAGAGCCAACTTAGTCATATTTTTGGACAGGGGAACTTGAGCTGCCTCTGTGGCATGTGAGGGAAAAGTTTGGGAATCGTAGTATACGGGGAAATGTTGACAAGCTTTTGGGGGCAGGTAAATGGACTGAAAACTACAAATCCCGTTTGCCCTTGAAATTGGTGCAGAGATAGTGTATGTGTGTGAGGCCCTCCCACTTTGTATCAGTCAGTCAGTGCTTGAGGCAGTTCTCAGGGAATGAAATTGAAAGCATACTGGGAAAGTGCTGGTCATTTTGCACTTGTTCTCTTAGTGGATCGGCTCATGCTTGTGATCCCGGAGGTGAGATTCAATTTTCTTCTTTGTTGTATGTTGTATCATAATTAGTGTAAGACTTCAAGGGCATCACACTGCTGACTTGCATGACCATCGGGATACAATTTCTTAGATTTATATTAAAAAGACAGAGGAAGAGAGAGACCGAGTGCTATAGTGTATAAGTTGTAAGCTAATGGAGGCTAAGGGAGCTTCTGTTTATCAGCCTCTACACTGCTGAAGCTCTTAGAAGCCAGATAATAACTTTATTGCTCATTAAAGTGTTGTCAAATAGCCACCAAATGTACAGTGAGACAACAACAGAGGAGATGAGTTTGATGTTGTTGTGCACAGTGTACCTGATAAGCAGACTAATCATTTCATAATTACTTCATTTTACTTACAAACTAAATTTTATTAGGGCCAGTTGACACCAAGTGAATCAAACTGCATCAGTCTGTTGTGTATCTGTCAAAGCAGTTCAACTTTACTATTATTAGAAAAAAATTTCAGCGTTTTTATCTCTCTTTTTATATGCACTACAACATGTTCAAACTAAAATGAAATGAAGTGAATATTGAATTGATTCTGAGTTTTAAAGATGTGAAACTCTTTCATGCAATGTGTTTGGTGATTGTTCTGGTAACATTACTAGAAGGTTACAATAGAATGCTGTAACTTTCTGGTAATGCTTACAGATGAAAGGGTATTGATTAATTACTGGAAAGGTGTAGCTCGTGTCTTGTGAGCTAACTACTTCCTGGGTTTAATGGACACTCCATTGGTCCATTTGAAAGACATAAGAGGGATGATGATGTTCCTTGTTGTTGTCAATCTTTCGAGCTATACAGCCTGTATTGTCAAATAATGACCTTTTTTACACAAATTCCTTCAGCTTTTCTTATTTTTGCACTTTTGACCAATAGACAGGCTTTGATCCTTTATAACGATCAAAGAGATATCAACCTAATTTATATTTTTATCCATCCACTTATGCTGCAATATTTTTAGATGTGCTTTGGGCCTGACCTTGAAGGTTACTCACTAGACTTAGTAGCATAATAGTATAGCAAAACACATTTCTGAATTGTAAGAACAGTACAAAAAAACTACAGACATCATACTGAATTAATTAATAATTCAGTTCACAATCTTTTTCAGCATATCTTGTGTTGTATATGTTGCTTGATATTGAAAGGCGAGGATCTCAATGTGCCATGTGTTTTTACTATGACTGCAGATAATATATATGAAATGGAAATGAAGCAAAACCTCTTAAACAATCAAAACTGGATTAAAACTAATTGGCTATACAGTAAATGCACTAAGTGTATTTGGGACATCATTATATATGGTCTTGCTTATCAAGTATATTCAGGATTTTTTAAAATAAATTATACGTTCATTCTACTGTTCAATCAGAGCGTGTCTTGCGTGTCTTGTTGGTATTGCTGTCCTTGAGTTTAATGGCAACTAATTCTAAAACCCTGTTGAGGGTATTAACATTTTCAAACTTGAGTATATCATTAAAATGAAACCAAACCAACCACAGATTTTTAATTCTATAAGAATCAATTTGCAATTGAATGGACTATTAACATCAACATCAATCAAAATCAGTAACCTTTACTGTATCAGAACTAAATTTGTTGAGTACAGAATAAGGTAGCAGATATTTTCTGGAGGATAGTAAGCAAAATGAACTGTTGATACAAAAGCTCTGAGGTCTATTCCGCTCATGCATCTTATTTATTACTTTCTACTCCTTTTCTGTCAGGGGATAAATTAACTTTTCTTTCTGTTGTGTTCTGTTAACCTTTTTTTAAAGCTTATTTGACTTGCCATTGCAGGAAAGGACAAACTTGTATCTAATAACACAAATTATTGCTCAATTTTATCGGTGTGTCTCGGTAAACAATACCAGAGAGTAAACATGCTCAATACCAGGATCCTTGAACTGAAGTACCTAAAGGGAAGGCAGCCATAATTAATGTTACTGTGGCTTTGTAGACTTCTGACTTAGCCAAGAGGTCCACTTTGTGCTGTGTTACCTGTGCCTGTGTAATTACTGGGTTGATGTTAATTAGCAATTTTATATATTTGGAATGAACATGTGTAAAAATAGAGAGAGTAGAAAGAGAGAAATTTGAAAGAAATACATGTTGTTATTGATTCTCTGTCACAGATTGAATTTACATGATGTAGAGTACAAAAAAATATTATAAGCCTCAGTCAATGGTTTCCCAAGGAGGTCATAGCCATAATGTGCACAAATCCGTTTTTTCTGCATCAAATCAGGCTGTGTGTTTAACCTTTGACCACTAACCCATCAGAATTGTCCATCTGTCATTAAAGTCAATATCTGAGTATGTCTCTCTCTGTCTGTCATTGTCCTTCAGTGTTACACACTTCCCTTTTCTCCCTGGTCATCTCAATATAACGACCTCTGAGACTGACCAAGAGGGTGTGTCCACTGATCCCCTGTGGTTTGCATTAAGTGTCCCATCTGTTCTTAAGTCAGTCATTTAAAAAAAAAAAAAAAGTTAATGTACAGTATAGTCTTCACCTTGCATGTGCCCTGTGTATTACAAGCTCTGAAATACATTTTGTATTTCCTTTCAAGCTCAAATACTGTCAATTTCAGCTGTAAATGTTTCTATTTACTTGCATATGGAGTTTGAAGGTGAAACCTTGGTGGAAAAGTCTTGACAGTAGGCCATGACTGTGCAGTAAGAAGCAGCTGCTCAAATACAGGATATGATGCAATTTCCTGAGACAATCCCAATGAATTTAACCAATGTATAGAGTATCCAAGAGAAGTTGAGTCAAGGGAAACTGGACTTGGTTGTTGATACTTGATACTTTTGGATGAGAAGTGAAACACCTGTCTAGTTGCCCTTAAGTCAACTTTTCTTGGATGACAGTGACCTGGATAACGGAGAATCTTCGTTCTAGGTTTGAGTGATACTCCAAATGAAATGTGAACTAGCTAACATGGTATGAGGTAGCAGCTTGGGCCTTCTTGCTGCACAAACTGTTCTGATTCTCCCTCAAGGTTATAGAATGGTTGCGTTCTGACTCAAGATGCAAGTGAATGCAAATAAACTGCAGTGGTATCCTGAGTGGCTCAACCTTTCCTTCCCTTTCCTGTGATCTCAACCACACTCTTTCCTAATCTGTGCCTATCTGTGTCCATGTGTGCTGCGTCCAGGTATCAGGAGGAGTACAGTATGGACTCAACCAATGCCCAGTAAGTCCCTGGCAGCATCATGCTTGCATGGCATGGATTGTGTCTGCAATGGTTAACTGTACACAGGACTGATTGGGGAAATTTCTGCGAGCACCAAAGCACTGTTCACTTTGAATTTTACATAGACTTTATGTGGACATAGATGTAATGCCTTGTTTGTGTTTAGAGGTCGTATTTCCATTATCATAAAAGTGGACAATGATTGTTGTGGTAATGATCTGATATCTGGGAATAACATCCATTTGTGGCTACCTTTTCAACAGTTGTTGTGGCAAAGAGGAATTAGCCCATCCTAGATTTTTGTCACATTAAATCATACCACAATAAATGGTGAAAAGGCAGCGTGTTCTTGTGTTTTATCAACTTATTCCTGGTGTATTATCTGTCTTTTTGACTGAATGTGCACACTGGTCTTCACTCTGTCAGTGTGTGAGATCAGGGCTTGACACATTAATCATGTAAGCAGAGGTGAAAGAATTTCCAGACAACATCCAAAGCTAATATTGGTGAAATGGCTGCTGAAAACACCAACATGTCAAGTGCTGTAACTGTGCATGCCGCTGAGTCACTGATCATGAGAACGTTTATACCACAGTGTCACCCGGTGTGATAGTTTGAGTGTCAGGATTTTACTGCATTCACTTTGGCGGACAGTGAGACTCTTTAGTGATGCCGAAGCTGCTGAGATGTGGTGATTCAAAAAGGGGTGAGGCTGAAGCAACAGGAAGTATCAGGTCATATCAGTAATTTATCGTAAAAAATATGTTTTCATTTTAAAATTTGTGGAAATGATTATTGGTGTTTTATTATTGCTCATTTTGCTTTTTGTTGTCTTTTGACTGAAATGTTTTACTTTGCTAACAGGTGGTGTATTTAGTGCATCAAATGGATCTGTGTTGCTTGATATGTTTAAAAAAAAAACAAAAAAAAAAAAACACCAGGCACCATGAAACTAACATTATTCCAGGAGCTATTTTGCTTCCATTTATAAAAGCATGGGTCTCAAATTGATTAATGGCAGAATTTGGAAAATCTGTGTGCTCTGAACTTGATAAGAATGAGCCTGTGAAGCCCATGAGTCTGCAAGCGCAAGAAAAGTCAGCACCTTTTGGAGTGAGACATCAAGTGGATAAAAACGAGAGGTGGGAAAAGCAGACAGCAACCTCCATGACTGACTGTGATAGGCTTAGACGTCTGTCAAACAAGGAAACATGCCACAGAACATACTTCCCCTGAGGCTGTAATGTCTCATTGATAGAACAGTGTCTTCCAGAACTGCCCCCAAGTAATACATTTAAAAAAAAAAAAAAGTGAAATTAACTATCAACATTATATTTTCAGAGAGATGTTGGAACCTTTTTTTTTTTTTTTTTAAATAGCCTTATATACAGTCCATGATTTTCTTTTTAAATCAACATGTAGCCAATAGCAGAACTGCAGATGGCTTCACCGTTCAGCTTTGGGGGGTTGCCAATTAAATGTAGTGTTTGTTGGGGGCTGTGCCACTGTTGGAAAATGGATTGTGATCCTTGGGGATGTGCTAAGTGGTGAGCTATAAGCATGTGTTGACACGCAAGTGTTTCCCCGCACCACTGTTATCATCTTATGTGGTTATTCTCCAAGTAGAAATTCAGGCTGAGAGACCATATTACATTTTGTGTTCTGTACGATATGAATCTTGTACAACAAAAAAAGGTTCCCTCTTTATTTCACTGCGTGAGGCTCAAGGCACTGAGGGAATGAGTATCATAAACATTGTAACACATATTGTGGTGATGGAGCTTGTTTTCCTGGCACAGTCATTTCTATTTCGTTTCCATTTAAAAATTACAGTGCCCAAACATAAAATACCATGAGGTATTACCTGTGGTAGCGCAAAAGAAAGATCAATTTGTTATGTAACATCACAGGAAATGTCACATTTTGGTTTCAGGTCATCAAAGAGCACACTCAGGAAACCACAACTTTTGGTTTCAGTCAATGACTGTGTCTATATAGAGCATAAAACGAGCATCTTTGCACTCTAATTAACAGCAGCAACAACATGTTATCAAACTGATAATTTAGTCTTGGTGAAGGGTGCTCAAGATGCATTCTTAGCTGGTGCTCATACCATTGCTGCTAGTTCTTCTCAATATGGAGGAGCATGATACAGAGGAGTCCCTGAGTAGCTTCACTAGGTAGGTAGCAGGTTTTATAATGAAATAATGGAGGGATGTATATTGTACAATAATGAAAGTACCTAAAGATTTATGTTTTTTCCCGCCAATGCAATGTGAAAGAAATGTTGCCTTCATTTTTGAAGAGTTTTTTCCGATGTGTCAAAATGACAAAACATCTGCGGTATTCATCTGGTTTTTCTCTTTCTAGGTTTTTTTTTGGTTTTTTTTTTTGGAATTGAACAGCTTTGCTTGACTTTTACATTGAAATTTTTAGCATAAGACACTGTAGGTTCTGCCACAGTCAAAATATGCCTGCAATATACCTTTTTTTTGTTCTATTTCAGTTTGTTAATGAATCATTTCAATTGGCATTTACTGTACCTTCATTTGGTTATGAAACAAATTCAGATTCACCAGGTGAGAATCACCTCATGCTCCATTCACTCAGCATAACAAAAAGACTGTAGGAGAGGGAGCGGTGAATTTCAAAGGCATCTTTCAACATCAGTGATATTACCTCAAGTTCCCTCTAGATGTCCTTGCTCATTTAAGGATTTTTCTTGCACACAAGTGCTGCACATTAAGATCAGGTCCATGTGTTGGAACACTGCAGCTTTCATTTGACACTGACAGGTGACAGAAAATTACTTCTTTGGCTTTCAAAAATTTCTGTCTTGGGTACTTTTTTTTTTTTTTACTCAGCCGAACGCCCCATTTCTCTCAGAGAGTAACTTCATGTGCCATTTTCTGAGCTTTACTATTAATAGTCTAATGCTGGTGGACTATTGCTAAGTAAGTAGATCTTGTACAAAACCCTTTGTGGCCTTTTTCTTTACTTTTTGACAGCTTTGCACTTTCAGGTCTTCTTCAAGTTCTGAGGTCTATGTGCTTTTTTTTTTTACTGTGCTGAGCCCTAACCCTGAGGGGATGTGATGCGGATGTGATGTGTAAAACAGCTTCTCATAGAAATTCAGATTCTTCCGCAGAATAAGATCTTAAAATCTGTCCAACAGTTCAGAAAGGAGTTGGTCTGATTTACCCCCTTCTTCTTACCACTCAGCCAGCTGGTCTAATGGTATGAAGCAGTAAATCATGCACAAATACAGGTTAGCAAAGACCCTGATCCGTGCCTCCCATGCATGTATACAGCAGCCTAAATAGTATAAGATTGCCTCAGAAGACCAAAAATGACGATACCTGCTCCTTCATGTTGATCTTGTCAGTCCACCAGTCACGTAATTCCCATAAAGTTGATGATCTTCCCCTCCCTCCCAGCTGATTATAACACAACCTCTCATGGTTTCCTCTTGAGGTTTCTGGTTTCTATATCCATTTGACAAAGTACTTTAACAGTTGCCACAGCCCATGTCTGGCCTGCAGCCCATTCAACTATTTTTGCACCGTAATGAGGCTATTGGACAAGAAGTAACTTCACCACAGGAGGTTTTAGATGCAGCTCTGTGAAAAAGAAGCAGAGAATAACAAAGATGCCACAGCTTTTGAATATTAATGTCTGAGTGTAATATTTTTAGAATCCCTGCAGCTTTCATATCAGGCACACTTCTGAGGGTGGTGCATGGGAAATTTTCTATTTTCAACTGCTTGCTTTATCAAAGGGGGGACAGAGCAAACCTGACATCACAAAACAATAAGGATAATAAACTGTATTCAGGCTGTAATGGGAAAGACTGTTGCCTTACTGTTTATCAGACAAGATGCAGTATGCAGTTGGTCTGTGTGCCGACGCACGTGTATCATAAGCTATGATACATGTTTCACTCAAATGCACGCAACCTGATAGATCACAGATAATCAGGTTGATAATTTCCACATTTGTTGCTATGTCAACACTAGTGATAACATTAGTTATCTAGACATGGTTACTTTATGTTGACTTTGGTTGCTGCCAAATGTGCATTATATAAAGCCTTCCAGAAGACTGGATATTAGATGATTGTAGGGGAAATGTTTTCAGTCTCTGTTCTGCAGAAGAATCCGTGCACCGTTTCAGGACTGATGCGTGTTGTTACTTCCTCCCACGGTTCCTATGATCCTTTTATCCCCAGGTGATGTTCCACCAGGCTAACAGATACTATTGTTCACCTATGCTTGTTGTATGAATGTTGTATGAGTTGCAGGGCAACACTCATACAACATATTCCGTATGGCACAGAGCATCTGGTGGCTGACAATATATATTTTTTTTTTTCTTCCAGCACTAGAATGAAAACAGGCGTTTGAATAGCTCTGCTCTGTCAGCTAGATTATCCTCAAGTCAACAAGCTGTTTGATGTTTATTTACAGAGTCTACAAAGCAGTTGTAGTCGCTCAGTGTTTTAGGCAAGGGTGCATAAAATTGTAATCCTATCACTGGCAATGGTCATGGTTTACTCTGTGTGAGTGTGTGTGTGTGAGTTTGTGCCACTTTAACAATTCAAAACTTGATATCAGGTCCTTCCCACCAGACCTAGTTTTTCTCTCAAGTTACACTTTTACTCCTCGTTACTTTCATCATGATCATGAACTCGTTATGGACTCTTTGTCACATACTCTGAATGGCTGCAATATATACAAAAAGCTCTACATACCATGTGGACCTGTTAGTTAAGGACATAAGGTCATATGATCCATCTATTGTGACTGTGTGCAAACATTCCTGGCTTATGCCTTGCCTACCATCTTTAAACTTAAGGGAGGCAAAAGAAACATCTCTTCCTAAGGTTAATAAGTTCCAGCCTGTTGTAGCTGCTGTCTTGCATCTTGGACGTTCAAACTGCTTGCGTTTATAGTTGACAGTTTGGCTAATGTCCATAGCTTGGCGGTGATGGTTTGCAGTGACAGAGCTGCCAAAGAAAAGATCGTACTTAAAGTACTTAAAAGGTATTGCTGTGGGTCTGCAGCTGCTGGGAATCGTCAAGTGTGGAAGAAGTGCTGTTTGGAGCCTCGTCTTCGGAGCTAGTTAGACACATGATAGAAGGTGCAGTGTCTGACAGAGATTTTTTATCATCATTTTCATTCTAGTGCCTGTTAATTTTGTGAACATAAATCAAAGTAATGGTGGCGCAGCAGGGGCTCAACTTTGCAGCTGATGCAAACGTTTGATACTGACACATTTCCTTTTTTTTGGCTCTGTACTCTGTAGTATTAAACCACTGTGATGATATAGTGCAGGATGCAGGATGTTTGAAAGTGCAACTGTTGACCCAATATGAACATATAGGAACTGTAGACATTTTTTGGACAATAATCTTAAACAAATGGCACAAACAAAGCTAGGAGCTAATCCAAGGTTTTTCTTCAGGGTCAACAGAGGAATGTTTTCAAATCAGCAAACAAATACTATATATGTGATGAATTTATTTAAACTTTTAATTTGTACCATTGTGGTTGAATGTGAATAATTGCTGGATTACTGTTAAACTGGCTACTTTTAAGGATTGTAACTTTGACATAGAAATTGTAGCTTCTTAGTGCCTGAGATGTTGTTATTGCAAACTGTTCTCACTGGAAATTGTTATTCTTTTGAACTACTCCTTGTTTGGTATGAAAGGCTGGTGGGTGAATCAATAGTTCAGCATTTTCATTAATGTTTCTCATGTGTAGTCTGTTTCCTGGGCCCAGAATAAATACATTAGTTTTAGTCAACGGAGACTGACCAGAGAGTCTGTGTTGTTTATTCGTCAACTACGCATATTTGTTCCCTCAAATTCAGGGACTATACTATGCAAGAGTATAAGAGTCCACAGCCATGCTAGTGGCTCTGTGAGGATCTTCTTGAATGAATACATGTCTGTAGTTCATAGAAATACATCCAGTAGTTGTTGAGACATTTCAGTCAAAGTGGTGGAGTGATCGACAGACAGACCATCATTCAGTGTTGCCAACTATTTCAAATGGGAAGTTGCTAAAGCCCTGATGGCTTGAGCTTGATGACATTAGATTATGTCTTGTAAACTTTTTTTGAGAATAAAAAATAGTTTAAATGAGTAATTTAGAGTAAGAACACAGGCAACTCAAAAAAGTCATTACGGGGGTTTTAATAGTCACGAAAAATGTAGTTAGAAAGTCGCTAAGTTGGCAACAGTGCACACTACACAGTTCACTCAATATGGATGAAAACACTCTTAAACTGACCACATAGTTATTTTTTCTCCTAAAATATAATGTGATGGAGTACAGAGCCAACATTACAAAAAATGTTATATGTAATATACTTACAGACTGCACTGCAGCTGTCTCGTCTTGCATCCAGGGAAGCAGGGAAAGACTCACATTAGAATATTATTAGAAGGGGGGGACATGTTATTACATGGTTATCAGCACCCTCCACCCACACACTGACAAAATCGCACTCGGCTCTGTCACTTTTTCGCAGTGTTGTCGGGCCAGTGCCAATGCAGAGTTTATTTTGGAGTCACATTTTAAGGTTTTGCTGTGTTCACTTCTGTCTGTTCTGATGGCTGTGACAATGGAGGCAGTCTGTATGCATTACAGATCGCCTGATTTGCCACTGTTAGTCTTTATTTACGGTCACTTGGTTTACATACAGCTGTGTGTTTGGGTACGGTGGGATGTTAGTGTGTGGTTGGTTCCTATAGGCATAAGCTATAAGAATATGTCATTGTGTGTGTATGTATATTCGCCTAATTCCTCATACTGGAAATGCAAAGCACACAGTGAACATTTCCTGCCTTGGAAGCTGTCTCCATGACGATGAGGCCGGAAGAAGGGGAGAGGGAAATAGCTGGAAGACGGTGCATATTTCATGTTCTTTCTTCCACCTACACTCTTTATCTACACATACATACAGTACATCCCTCAGGAGTCGGCTGCTCTAATTGCCCTCCTGCTCTCCTTCCTCTCCTCCCCTGCCTTTTTGCTCCCTGTATTCATCTTGTCACACGAAGTAGAAGGGTCCAAGGCGCCATTATTACTACCCTTTCATGTTCATTAACGACAACAAGCTCTCTACATTACAGATGCTGCAGACCTGTCTCTCTACCTGCATTCGTCTAACTGACCTACAGTGTCTATATCATCATTTGTGCTTAAGTTCTCATCTGGTCAAGCCCCCCAGCCTATTAAAGTCCATTACATCTGCTCGAAACTTTAATAGCCTTGGATTCGTCAAAGTACGTGTCACTGGTGAGAAAACATAGCTGTTAGATTTGAAGCACTGTAGTTTTTAATAGTTGATTGTTAATTAATAATGGATCATTTTGTGTTAGTACCCACTGTACCATGAACCAGGCTGTCCTCATGTTCTCACTTACTTATGGAAATAGTCTATTTCAGATTATGTGTCTGGTTAGTAAATGTTTATAAACATTTCTATTTTTATATTCTATATAAATATATAATATAAAAATCGAAATTGCTCAACTCCCCCACGCAGGGGGATCATATGTATTTGTGGCTGATACTGTTGCATTGTGAAGGCAAACTATACATAATGACTGATGGTAAATGGAGGGTAACAGCTTTAGTCAGAAGAGTGAAAGGCAAAGCTTTAACTGACCTGGATTTCCATAAAGCTCATGCTTGTTGTCCTTTGTTACCTTCACCAAACACAGTTATGGAATTTGCACAATTAACATTAACAACAATCTTTTTTTTTTCTTTTCTTTTTTTTTTTGCTAGAATGCAAACTAGCCGGGTACATAACTTCTTGTGCACTAACTGAAATGTTTCTTTAGCATCAAGTGTCAAACTGTATTGTACAATTAAGTTTAGTTTTTTTATTATTTGATAAGCATTGGGAGTATAGGCATACTTTGTTTGAATAAAGATTTAGTAGAAAAACTCAGGTATTATATTATTATATGAGGTAGAATCACAGATGATACCCAGCCTGAATGCAAACATAGTATGTCTGTGTACATGTGTAACATTTACTGTAACTGATGCTGAATTCAACACATCTATGTAAGCGCTAATACACTTCTTTGTCTTACACCTGATTATATAGCACCATTATATGCTTGACATTGTTTAGTCAAATGTAATTCGCTATCTCTCTTGATAATCCATCCATCCATCCATTATCTATACCACTTATCGTTGTAGGGTCGCAGGGGGTTGGAGCCAATCCCAGCTGACAATGGGCGAGGGCGGGGTACACCCTGGACACGTCGCCAGTCTATCACAGGGCTCTCTCGATAATGTGCTTTGAATTCTGCTGTGCATGTGTTGGTAGGGGGGCTTATTTAAATGTTTCTGCGCAGCCACCTGTAAACGTTTAGACTGACACTTTGTCACTGTTCCCCCACAGGGTGCAGGTGGAGTTCTACGTGAACGAAAACACCTTTAAGGAGAGGCTGAAGCTTTTCTTCATCAAAAACCAAAGGTCAAGTAAGTACAGCCCACAGGGAGCGTCGCACTACTCTCCTCTCCTGCTGCCACGAGATACGTATGCTCAGATCTAAATGAAGAAATAAAAAGCATAATGTAGGAAATTGCAGTCAGTGATGACGCATGTCCAATTTCTGTCTCAGATGGGGTTTTCCATTATTACATTAACTGCCTCATTTTAAATGACTGTAGTTTAGTGTGTGTGCACACTGTGGCCCAGCATGGACAAAAGAGCATGGGTCATTTGTTGCGAGACGAGGCAGTGCTGCAGTGTTTTTCTCATTAGGAGATAAGACTGGCTATGCCACAACATCTCTGAAAGAGACTCTGGTGCAGCTCAGTGGTTTGGTGCATTGTGTCTGAAAGCCATTCATTTGCATCTGGGTGTAAAAAATGGACACTATGGGAACTCTCTGTCTCTGTTAAAGCATGTCGTTAACATGTCCTTGACACTGATGAGGCTCTGCTGTGTTTCCCTTAATTTGTCATTGTCACTAAGCCTCCACAGTCTTTGACATAAAACAACAGAGTCTAATGAAAATGTCACACTCAGCTGCAGGGGTATGTTGCTCTATTGCACTGCAACATTGTTTGTGTGAGTCCACGTTTCAAATCATTTTAACATTGATGCTGGCTTCATGTGAAGAGGTCGCGTCACTAGAGATTAGGCAGCCGCTGAGACTGATTGGATGTGGGTAGTACAGCTAGCACCACCCTCTGGCTAGCAAGCATGTTGCATGCACACCAAGTTTCTGCTCTGCATATTTGCAAGTCGTGTGTGCATATCAGTCTATGCCTGCACTTACTTGAGAAGGAGATTGTGATTCTACCAACATTATCCCACTGGGCTATTTCTGTGTAATCCCACCAGTTATTTATCTCGCTGTGTGTTGTCCTGCGTCATATTATAATAAATAAATAATTATGCTGGTGTTACTTTGTGTTATTCTTAGAGGATTTGAAAGTTATGCGTCAGGGGAAATCAGTTGTGACAGGGTGCCAGAGCAACATAGACCTGCATTAGTCATGCTTCAGGGCTTCAACAGATATAGTCACTTTATGGCTTTCACTAAAGGCATTTTATGCACCTAAAGAAATGGTGTTCAAGCAGTGTCAGTGTCCTAATGAGGAGAGATCTGACAGCTTCTGTTGTCAGCAGCAAACTTACAATCGCAGAGGTGGTCATAACCCCTCAGGGATTGAACTCTAAACAACAGACAAGTGTGGAACCAGTTTTTGATTCACATGTCCGATGTTGCTGTCTTTGTTGCTCCACAGGCCTGAGAATCCGCCTGTTCAACTTCTCATTGAAGATTCTCACTTGTGTCCTGTACATAGTGAGAGTCAGCCTGGATGACCCCAAGGATTTAAATGGCAACCCATGGTGAGAGTCACATTCAATAGAAGCTTCCCATTCATCAGTTATTCCCTGTGCCTGATGTGTCCACATTCTTTTGGATAGTTGCTTTTTAATATGTGATTTGTTGTTTTTGATTTTGATGCTTAGTAAAAGTAATGTGACAGAAAAAAAGCTACTGTGAAGAAACTGTTTTTGTAGATGCAGCTCTTTTCTCTTTTGATTTATCACTTTTAATACCATCTGTCTTTATTGTCTTTTATTCGTCTTCTATTAATGCCGAACCAACCAGATAACTTGCTGTATGTGGATTTTTTCAGTGGAAAAAACAATTCCTATTGGCATAGGCATAAAAACAGCAAATGTGAAAGATATAAAGAGAGCAGACAACATTTACTCATATGGAAATATTTTGGATTTTTACTTTCAGCACATGGAAGATCTCTAAGGGCTTCTTCTGAGGATTATACCTAAAACTGAAAACCTAACTCAGCATTTAAGTCGGTGACATTGTGTGGTTTTGATGACAAAACATTAACATTGTCTAGGAATGAATTTCTTTGTCTTGAAGTGGCCACATAATTTTATTAATTTTCTGTGTTTAAAACTTAAAGTAAGTGAGAATAAGCAAAGATAAATTGCTCCTCCTGTACAGTCATGAGAAAGTTGTAGATGGTCTGTATTGTGCCAACTGCCAACAGCTTTTAGAGACACATTCGGGTTTGTTCCTTATGCAAGCATGTTAACTGATTGAAATGTTTCCCAGTGGGTATGTTTCCACTCATGCACACACATTCACACACACTTTCATGCCCCTTGTGTGTTTCTCTTGTTGCTGTGTTTTTGTTTTTCAGCAGTCCAATGTGCCGGAACAACAGTTGGACAAACACAGCAGAGTCATCAGAAATCAAGTGGTACGTTTCTGTCAAAATGGCATTTAGTCGTAACTTTAAAGTGAAATTCTGTGGAGATGCAATGGAGTGTGAAGAAAAGCTTCTGATGGTTTTTGACAGGGACCTGATTTTCTGGGTGAACAGAAGGGAGTCGGTGTGGGCGATACAGGTGAGAATAATAACACGCCGGTGAAAGTGCACATAAATCTAACTTCCACTGCATGAACTGAATCTCAGTGCATTATTCAGTCCAAACACACCAGCACCCATTTATTTGATAAAAGATTTGCAGGGCGCAGTAGTTCCTCAGTGAAGGTTGAGTATCCAGAAGTGATGAGTTTGCAGTTGCTCGGTTCATTTAACTCCCTATCCCCCTCTGCTCCAGGTGTCGGTGGCCTTAATCAGTTTCTTGGAGACCATGCTTATCACATATCTCAGCTACAAGGTAAGAGACGGACTCGCAGTGCACAGTTTCTCTCTTTAATCCATGCTGATGTCTTGCAGCTGTCTGACCAAAGTCCAGCACTGCCTGTTTATTTCTTCTCGTGGGCCGACAGCTCTCTGTGCCAGTGCCAAGGCACCTCTAAAAGACATGGGAGCCAGGAGTCTCTTTGCCTAGTTTTAGACTCAGACATCACACTCTGTTGCAGATACAGGTTATGTAAAAGGGCTCATAGAGCAGGAAGTGCACGCTGTGGTTTTCATCTTCAAGGTGCATTTCTGTCCTTGGTTCATATGCATTTAAAGGGCGCATCATGTGAATAGTGAGAAGAGATATCGTCATTATGTATTCTGTGGAAATAACTCGTGTTCATACAAATAGCAAGGGTCAGCCAAAGTGTGAGATTCCTCCACTGATAATGAGCATGCACATGAAGCTCATCTTTGCCCCTTACTATACAGTAATACGCCGTATGTAAATTAGGTGGTCAACATCTTCCAATTTCATGCAGTTCAGTGTCAGCAATAAATTTCAAGTTTCACAAAAGTACAGTGCAAGTAATTAAATGGCTCTGGGATGGATTGCGTTACATACAGGTGTTTCTGTTTCTGTGGTTGCTTTAGTTAGACATTGAAGAAAAGCTCAGTTTAGATTTAAATGTCTTAAATGCAGTAAGGCTGAATGACCTTGGGATTTAATGATATGGGGATCAAACATACAGACGACACCTGTCCTGTTATCGCCACCCACAGCTTATGAAGATTAAGTCTGAATCCTGCCAAAGCCGAAGTCCTCAGAACTATTACCGGTCTCAAAAAAAGTTTCTTTGCATGGAAATCTTAGCTTTTATATTTGCTGCTCTGAGACCCATAGTGTTTCTTAGACATGTTGCTCTACAGATTTCAGCTCCTTCCCCCGTGGTGATCTCTAAAATTTGGTTGGGGGTTTTATTAAATGCAATCTTTTTTTCATCTTTTCATGTCTCGCCATATCTTTTTGTCTTTCCTCAGAGGGTCATGTGGGGACCCATACTACATTTATTTCATGGGGACCAAATGCCTGAATTTTATTTTTCTCAGATGGTGGCGACTTGTAACCTTGTAAAATGTTTTGGTCTCACAGAGTTTTATTTTCTTTATTGATGTTTTTGACAGCTCCATCATAGACACAATCCACATCAGAGCTGCACCTTTTCAACTCAGCTGTGCTCTCAATATGCAGTTAGCTGCAACCACTCTTTTCTTTATGTAAATACTGCATCATCTGGCCTTTTGAAGATAGTCTACATTTTGCCAGTGTCCACAGGGTACTGTCGGTCTTCAAATAAACTAGTGTTTTTTTTTTTATTTGGAAATATCTTAATATGATGCACATAATAATAAACTAAACATTTACATATCATGTGTAAAAGCAGTAGCAGAGAATGCAGCTTACAGAAGGTTAAAAAGTAAACTCTTCAAAAATTCATAAAACCAGGAAGAATTGTGTTCAACAGAGATTTAATTAAAAACATTTCTGTATACAGACTCTTAAACAGTAGTTAAGCATCAGTAACATGCTCCACAAACAAGGCACATGCTTTGAATGCTTTAAGAATAAAAACAGGTCAGAGAGGAGTTGTTTCTTGACCCAGCATTAATTACTGCTCCATTCCAACTGTTTATACCAAAGAAAGCAGCTTGTTTGATTTTATTTTACTCACCCATTAGAGTGTAACATGGACATACTGACAAAACTGTAGTTATCTGGCCTTTTATACGGTTTTCTTGTGACAGCTGACTTCTTAGAAAGGTCACTATTACTGGAATAACACTTCTCTCTAAAACAATCTGACCTGTCACTGGTTCATTGACATATTTCACATCATTTCCTTTCCAGGGGAACATTTGGGAGCAGATCTTCCAGATATCCTTCATATTGGAGATGATCAATTCAGTGCCATTTATAATCACAGTGAGTAATTAGCTTAATCAGTTGATCAATCAATCTGTTCCACAAAATTGTATTAGCACAGCTGCTTCATTTATGCTCGAGGTCATTTTGTTATTAGATTGTTCTGTACAGTCCAGTGAGCTAATGTTAATGCCTCCATACAATTTCTACCTCATCCCAGCTTAACATTTACCATCCAAATACCCTTTATGAGAAATTGCCAATTTTTGTTTCTTTCTTTCTCTTTATTAAGGATAAAGATTTCCTACTGTGTCACAGGTATGTTAACTGATTTGTATCTAACACACATTTTTCTCATTTTCTCACTTCCTTCTTTCCTTCCTGTCCTGCTTAAGATCTTCTGGCCTCCATTGAGAAACATATTCGTCCCTGTATTTCTTAACTGCTGGCTTGCCAAAGGTGCCCTGGAGAACATGATTGTAAGTATTTTTATGTGCATATTGTAATGTACCAATTGTAGATGTATGGCATAAACAGAGTTTACAGCACACACGCAGAGCTGCATGGGTTTTAGCTCTGCGGGAAGGAGCATTATTCGCCCTGTGGCAGCCATATTGGAAGTCTCCTTAGTTCATGAGTAAGACTGACTGAATGGGTTTATACAAATTAGCCGTCTGGACAGAATTCAGTTGAGCAAGGGAAGTTCTTTCTTCCTCGTTAGCTGACACTGTCTTTTTGTGAACACATCTAATTTGTACACTAGCCAATGCCATCCTTCTGTGTGACACTGTTAGCATTAATGCTGGTTACTCTGATAAATTAGCCTCCTGGCTAATTAGTTGGCCAGCAAAGCTAACACCAACCATTTGTTTGGATTAACTGAGCTGACTGCCAATTTAAGAAAAGATAAGAGAGGCAAGGGATAGAGACGTGTTTTTTTTTTTTTAGTTTTTTAGTTTTTTTTATAATTGCTTAAAAATGAAATGAGTCCAATTCAGGCTATTTACTGAATACTTCTACATCCATATTACAGCAATCTTTGTATCTTTGTCAGGTATTTATATAGTATCTTCTCTGCATGGTTACGTACAGAACTAGATTGATTCAAGTCAATTGATCTTCATTATCCCACCTGCTGCAGCTGCTGGGGTGTAGTGATGAAACTGCAAAGCGTGCAAACACTTAAACTAGAGACTTACGCTGAGGTAATGATGAATTACATTTATTGGGGGACTACAGCACTATCAAAGAAGTAGACCCAAGGCAAGGCAAGCCAAAACAAAAAGAGGCAAGTGGCAAGTGCAGGCAAAACAAAACAGGACAAAACACTGCGCTGTAACGCAGAAGCAAAGGAAGGATAAAAACGCCTGGTGTGCAGAATTCTAGTTTCAGTGTTGTGTGGGATTTGCCATGGGTGCAAAGTCACAGAGTACATGGAATTCAAAGCAATTAGATGATATCCAACCATGGTAGTGCATGCTCTTGCCGTGATACAGATGAGACCACGACAGAGCAAGAGCCTCATGCCAAGGCGGTAGTTGGGCAGATGGTAGAATCTGGGGCCAAGTAGACCAGAACATGGAGAGAAAGCAATGGCAGGTTGGAGAGGCGGTGGCAGGTGGAACATGCTAACAAGGTGTGAATGGAAATGAGTCGTGAGCTGCATATATTTCAAGATGGACAGTATGCTAATGTGGGAAAAAGCATAATATGGATTTAGTTGAAACATGCACTAATAAAAGGGAGAGAACAGTGGAATTTTATTCAGTCCATCCTTGTTATATCCTAACACAGAAAGAATCTCTCCAGGTCAAGGCAAAGTTAGTAAATATGAAGACAATAACTGACTTTTCTTGCATTGTTATACACATGTCTTTGATGTAGTTTTTATTGAGAATTTAAAGATGTTGTAATTGGTAATCCAGAATGGAAAATGTAATTCAATTCCCAGTCAGTGGTATGGATATGACAGTTAATGTGTCTCTCTCCCTCTGTCCAGAATGATTTCCACCGTGCCATCCAGAGGACCCACTCTGCCATGTTCAACCAGGTGTTCATCCTTATCTGCACCTTACTGTGTCTGGTTTTCACTGGGTGAGTGAACATCTTTCTTGCTATTCATCACTGAAATGTATCTCCTATCACAGAGGCTTTCATGTAATCATCCTGTTTACTGACCCTCAATGCAAAATCTGGTCCCTGAACCTGAACCTTTCCAGAAAACATCATATGCATGTGTTGCAAATGTTAATTGCAGAATAATTCATGAAACTACATGTGTTGTGAAAGCAGAGATTGAAATTTGGCATTTTGAAAGCAGGCATGGTTTGCTCTTGGCTCAGTTTTGGAGTCAGATGTGCACAGTTTGCATGGCAAAATAAAATTAAACTGAAAGTAAGAAAGCAAGAAAATGTAAAATGTCAGAGCTATTTAACATTATGAAGTCAGTTTGCTTCTGTAACTTGCAAAAGCAAAGGGTAAATGTCATAAAATGTAAAAACACAAATAATACTTTGACCTTCATTATCTTGATGTTTGAACTATTTTGTGATCAAAAATGGTGATGAGCAGCAAGGAAACGTGCAGAAACACTTGTTGGATATCAGGTCACATGAGAGACCAACAAAAAGAAAATTCGGCAGGAACAAGTGACATTAAGGGAAAAAACCTAGTGAAGGTTTTTGACATAAATGGCCAATTCTTATTCACTCATCTTTCATTTCTTATATCTCATTAATTTCCACTCTTATAATTCCAGTTTATCCAGTTTCTCCATCAGAGCTGTCACTTCTCAGACCTTCGCTCCCTTGGCAACTCTCATGAGCCTTGGCCACCACCCAGCACCTACCTCATCCACTCCACCCCGTCCAGTTAGACATTCCCATCCCCCACTCTGCCTCAGGGTTTCATTAAATCTTCAACTTATCAATGGAAAAAAACCCCACAAACGAATAAGCACAAGCAGCGAGGTGGAACTGACAGAGCAATCAGTGGTGTCACTTCAAATGACATACTGCGGAGCCTTAGCGGTATTGACTTTGGTGCCCTTTGATCCTGGTAAAATTGAATTTTGATATGCACTCCACCAGGCTGAAGCATAATACTGAAGGAGAATCCCTAATTAAAATATCTCCTCGTGTGTCTTATTTGAATTATCTTTATTCGTAGGAGATGTGTCTGATGTCGCTGTGTAATTCATCGTTGTTCTGCAGAGCTTGTGGGATCCAGCACCTAGAGAGAGCAGGGAAGCACCTGACCTTGTTTGACTCGTTCTATTTCTGCATCGTCACATTCTCCACTGTGGGCTATGGGGACGTAACGCCACAGATCTGGCCCTCGCAGCTGCTGGTGGTCATTCTCATCTGTGTTGCCCTGGTGGTCCTCCCACTGCAGGTACTAACTATAGCTTAAACTAACGTAGTGTTTTCTTCCCCTAAGTGCAGTGAGCGGTTGCATTCTTGACTTATCATAGGTAGTTTGATGTTCTGCATCTAGTAATGACCCTCATGGGGCTATCATCCAACATTAAATGACATTTTGTTGTAGCTTTCACAGGCTGGCAGCAAATAATCTACTAAAATGCTTCTTTCGCTGACATATTTCCCTGCAGAGGAAGTCTTCAAATCTCATTCAGAATTCATGCCAAGTCATGCCAGCCCCCGTTCATTGTGTTATTTATTTTTTAATATCCCTAACATGTTCATCACGTCAAGTGTTCTTAGATGTTTACTGTCCCTGCTGAGCAAATTGGGTGAGAAATAGAAATGAACTCCTGCTGCTCGCAAACCGCTGCATCAGCAGTTTTCATTCGAGCGCTCCAACTCCCCATCTGTGTCCAGACAGCAAATCTATCTCTCTCCCATTATTTAGTCGACTCTTGTTGCTTGTGACATCACATTGATGTTGTTGTCATTGTCGTTGTGTCAGTTTGAAGAACTAGCGTACCTGTGGATGGAGAGCCAGAAGTTAGGAGGAAACTACAGTCGTCACCGCGCACAGACAGAGAAGCATGTGGTGTTGTGTGTCAGCTCACTGAAGATCGACCTGCTAATGGATTTCCTCAATGAGTTCTACGCTCATCCCAGACTGCAGGTACAGTGAAAAGACCAAATGGCCATAATGCTTTAACTTTCTTCTGAGACCTGCTCATTCCAAGTGAGAGGAGACGAAACCAGACAGTAACTTTGAGTGTTGCTTATTCAATCCGGAATATTTAATGTTATACAGAAAAAAGATTAGATAAAAAAGCATTTAGCTAAATGCACTTGTGTTTGTCTTTGTCGCGCAGGACTATTACGTGGTGATTCTGTGCCCGACAGAGATAGACATTCAGGTTCGCCGTATCCTCCAGATCCCTCTGTGGTCTCAGCGGGTTATCTACCTGCAAGGATCTGCCCTCAAAGACCAGGACCTGATGAGGGCCAAGTGAGTGAAAGCATAGCATGGATTCTCACATTTACGCAAACACATAAAAAACAGACTGAAACATGCACATAGTTATGTCCCAACTGTGTTTTTAGAAGACATCTGAATGGTTGCTGACATGTCTGATTAATTCAGTATGATTATTTGCCCATCACTGATGGACATAAAAACAGGTGTTAATACTCAGTTCTTTTGTCTTACAGTCTTTGAACATTCATGTTATCTTCTTGAAAGTTTGGAGTTTCCGTCCTGCACTTTATCTTTGTTTTATTCCATTTTCTGTATAAGAGTATTTTAAATGTAAATATAAAGTATAAGCCCTCCAGTGGCAATGCAAAGCCACTGAAGTGCAGCTGGTGTGAAATACTTTCAAGTCCATTTGGCTGCCCTCTGCTTGCACATCAGTGTAATGGGATTCACTCTGCATTTATCATCTGCTCACATCAAAGGCCACATGCATAGACTGCAATAAAAAACTGTGATAGATCATGTTGGAATATGTTGGACCTGCCAGTCTTGGCTCAGTTGATGCAGAATGTTGCGGCACCAGCGTCGACAGTGTGCCTCTCATGGCTCTATGGTTGCTTCAGGGGAGCTTACTGGCAAATGCTGTTTTGCCGCTTTATACTGCCTGTTGTGCTGTGATGCGATACCAGTGAAATGGGGTCTAACTTCTCACTAGCACATGATGGTGTAAAATCAAAGCCATAAATTTGTCCAGCAGACGACCCCCCCCCCCCCCCCCACCACACACACACACACACACATCTCCAAGAGTCCCTTCTTCAACGTGCAAAGTAAAGCGTGCAGTGGATTAGATGCTATGGCAATTTCACGCACTGATATGTAACAGATAAAATCACCAAGCCAGGTAAGCCTCATAGACACATCAGCTCTGCTTTGCTATACGATTTTCTTGTAATCATTTGTTCACAT
>NW_019174923.1:219431-243706 GCF_002260705.1 Seriola dumerili
GAGGAGAGAGTCTGTACAGAATGATTTTTCCAAAACGTGCACTCCAGAGACCCACTCTTGCCAGGTTGTTTCATCCTTATCTGCACTCTTACTGTGTCTGGGTTTTGACTGGGTGGTGGAACATGCTTTCTTTTGCTTATTTCATCCTTCTGAATATGTACTCTATCACAGAGGCTTTCATGTAACTCATGCTTGTTCTTACTGACCGCTCAGTGCATATAGATTGGTCCGCCTGAACTGATACTTTCCAAGAAAATCATGATATGCAGGTTGCATCCAAATGTTCCAACTGCACGACTACCACTTCTATCGAAACACACTGTGCTTGTGCAAAAGCAGAGATCGAAATCTGGCGATTTGACAAGCAAGGCATGTTTGCTGCTTGCTGTCAGTTTTGGAGTCAGATCTTGCACTCTCTTCTGCACTCGGCACCAAATATGAAAATTAAAAATCTACAAGTAAAACTAAGAAAATGGTATAATGCTCCAGAGCTATTTAAAGCATTATGGAAAGTCCAGTTTGGCTGCTTTTGTAACTTGCAAAACGCAAGGGTAATGGTCATAAAATCGTAACAAACACAAAAAAGCAATACATCACTCCCCCCGTCTCGCACTCCCACTCCATATCCTGATCGCTTCTGAGCCACACATTTTGTGATGCAAAAAGAGTGATGCAGCACAAGGAAACGCTGCAGAAACAACTTGTTTGGATAACTCGTCACCACTGAGAGCACCAACAAACCAAGAATTTCGGCAGGAACACAGTGCACATTAACGGAAAAAACCTCCCAGTGAAAGGTCCTTTGAATAAATGGCCAACTCTCTCTATCCAGACTCATCCTTTCATCTTCTTATATCCTTCATCCTTTCTCTCCAACTCTTACCAGTTCTATCTCAGTTCTTTCTCCATCACTCCGAGATGCTGTTCATTCTCAGACCCATTCGCCGTCCCTTGGCAACTCTCATGACCACCTGGCCACGCACGCACCCTTACCTCATCACGTCCACCCGCGTCCCAGTTACGACATTCCATCCCGCCACTCTGCCTCAGGGTTCTCATTAAATCTTCACTTATCAACTCGGAAAAACAACCCACACAATACGAATACCAGCAGCAAGCGCGAGGTGGAGAACTGGAAAGAGCCAATCAAGTGGTGATCATTCAAATGACTATCTGCGGAGCCTACGACGGTATTGACTTGGTGGATGCCGCTTTATCTGGTAAATTGATTTTCCTGTATGCACTCACCAGGCCTAAAGCATAACTACTGGACCAGCACCGAATCTAATAAACATATCCTCCTGCGTTGCTCTTCATGTCTGAATTACTCTTTAATTTCTGCAGTTGGAGATCTGCTGTCTGATGTCGCTCCGGTGTAATTGCATCGTTGTTCTGCTCAGAGCTTGTCGGCGATGCCAGCGACTAGAGAGAGGCTGAGCCACGCCACGCGTGCCCACCTCGTTCCTCATTCCTCCTGCACTCTCCATCTCGTCCACTCCGTGCCCCCGCTACGGCCGGACGTAACGCCACAATCTGGCCCTCCCACGCTCGCTGGCTGGTCCTCATCTCTCATCCTGTGTTGCCCCTGGTGGGTCCTCCCACTGGCAGAAGCGTACTACACCTATGAGTGCTAAACTAACGCTAGTGTTTTCTCCTCCCTAAGTGCAGTGAGTCGGCTTGCATTCCTTGACTTATCATATGTAGTTTTGATGTTCTGCATCTAGTAATCCGACTCATGGGGCTATATCCAACATTAAATGACATTTTGTTGTGCTTTTCCAAGGCTGGC
The DNA here is from genome assembly GCF_002260705.1 of Seriola dumerili. Classification (NCBI taxonomy): domain Eukaryota; kingdom Metazoa; phylum Chordata; class Actinopteri; order Carangiformes; family Carangidae; genus Seriola; species Seriola dumerili. Next base: position 221,221 of record NW_019174923.1, read on the forward strand.
AGCAAATAATCTACTAAAATGCTTCTTTCGCTGACATATTTCCCTGCAGAGGAAGTCTTCAAATCTCATTCAGAATTCATGGCCAAGTCTGCCAGCCCCCGTTCATTGTGTTATTTATTTTTTAATATTCCGAACATGTTCATACGTCAAGTGTTCTTAGATGTTTACTGTCCCTGCTGAGCAAATTGGGTGAGAAATAGAAATGAACTCCTGCTGCTCGCAAACGCGCTGCATCAGCAGTTTTCATTCGAGCGTCCAGCTCCCATCTGTGTCCAGACAGCAAATCTATTCTCTCCCATTATTTAGTCGACTCCTTGTTGCTTGTGACATCACATTGATGTTGTTGTCATTGTCGTTGTGTCAGTTTGAAGAACTAGCGTACCTGTGGATGGAGAGCCAGAAGTTAGGAGGAAACTACAGTCGTCACCGGCACGAGACAGAGAAGCATGTGGTGTTGTGTGTCAGCTCAACTGAAGATCGACCTGCTAATTGGATTTCCTCAAATGAGTTCTACGCTCATCCAGACTGCAGGTACATGTGAAAAGACCAAATGGCCATATATGCTTTAACTTTCTTCTGAGACCTGCTCATTCCAAGTGAGAGGAGACGAAACCAGACAGTAACTTTGAGTGTTGTTTATTCAAGTCCGGAAATATTTAATGTTATATAGAAAAAGATTAGATAAAAAAGCATTTAGCTTAAATGCAACTTGTGTTTGTTCTTTTCCGCGCAGACTATTACGTGGTGATTCTGTGCCGACAGAGATAGACATTCAGGTTCGCCGTATCCTCCAGATCTCTGTGGTCTCAGCGGGTTTATCTACCTGCAAGGATCTGCCCTCAAAGACCAGGACCTTGATGGAGGCCAAGTGAGTGAAAGCATTAGCATGGATTCTCAATTTACGCAAACACATAAAAAACAGACTGAAACATGCACATAGTTATGTCCCAACTGTGTTTTTAGAAACATCTGAATGGTTGCTGACATGTCTTGATTAATTCAGTATGATTATTTGCCATCACTGATGGACATAAAAACAGGTGTTAATACTCAGTTCTTTTGTCTTACAGTCTTTGAACATTCAGTGTTATCTCTTGAAAGTTTTGGATTTCCGTCCTGCACTTTATCTTTGTTTTAATTCCATTTTCTGTATAAAGAGTATTTTAGAATGTAAATTATAAAGTAATAAGCCTCCAGTGGCAATGAAAAGCCACTGAAGTGCAGCTGGTGTGGAAATACTTTCAAGTCCATTTGGCTGCCTCTGCTTGCACATCAGTGTAATGGGATTCACTCTGCATTTATCATTCTGCTCACATCAAAGGCCACATGCATAGACTGCAATAAAAAACTGTGATAGATCATGTTGGAAATGTTGGACCTGCCAGTCTTGGCTCAGTTGATGCAGAATGTTGCGGCACCAGCAGTCGACAGTGTGCCTCTCATGGCTCTAGTGTTGCTTCAGGGGAGCTTACTGGGCAAATGCTGTTTTGCCGCTTTATACTGCCTGTTGTGCTGTGATGCGGATACCAGTGAAATGGGGTCTAACTTCTCACTAGCACATGATGGTGTAAAATCAAAGCCATAAATTTGTCCAGCAGACGACCCCCCCCCCCCCCACAAATGCATTGACACACACACACACACACATCTCCAAGAGTCCCTTCTTCAACGTGCAAAGTAAAGCGTGCAGTGGATTAGATGCTATGGCAATTTCACGCACTGATATGTAACAGATAAAATCACCAAGCCAGGTAAGCCTCATAGACACATCAGCTCTGCTTTGCTATACGATTTTCTTGTAATCATTTGTTCACATTGTAGTTTTCAGTCACAAATAAACAATCTCTACCGTTCATGATAGCAAACACTGCAGTCTAATGTCAACCAGCAGCAGCTTGCTTTCATGCAAGAACGTAGCTGTTAACCTTTTCAGCCATTGTCACGGAGCATCAGCACTCATCCACGCCTAGTTTTTCTTTAAATCGTTGATTTCCTTAAATTTTCTGTTTGGTTGAATTACCTCTTCGTAGTCACCAGCCCGTGACCCTTCCTGTCTGTGCTTCTTTCTTTTCCTGTTCGTCTCTCTGTTGATCTTCAGGATGGATGACGCCGAGGCCTGCTTCATCCTGAGCAGCAGGAACGAAGTTGATCGAACTGCTGCTGTGAGTCATGTCAACAGGAATTTGTCGAATCAGTTGGAGACCCTGTTTCATTTCCAGTATAAACCCTCTCATGATGAGAGTAATTTCAATAGCGCAATTTCTCTTCAGTCTTTTTTCCTTTTTATAATTAACTTTAGAGATTGGAGATATTGAGATCATGTTGAGTATTGAGCACACACTGAGTATCGCTGAGTCATTGGATGCATACAATAGCACAATCTTTGTTCCACAGGACCACCAGACTATTTTGAGGGCCTGGGCTGCGAAGGACTTTGCTCCAAACTGTCCCCTCTACGTCCAGATTCTCAAACCAGAAAATAAATTTCATGTTAAGTTTGCTGGTAAGTGCGGGAAGGCCACATACCCACTGAAACAGTCATTTTCTCTGTATGATAGATTTTACACATCTCTAAATCTAACCCGTTACTGTAATTTTTCCATTTCAATCAGATCATGTAGTGTGTGAAGAGGAGTTCAAGTATGCCATGCTGGCACTCAATTGTGTGTGTCCAGCCACGTCCACCTTAGTCACGCTCTTGGTTCACACCTCCAGAGGACAGTGAGTACACATCACTGTTTTACATTTATTTTACGCTGTACTATTCATATCAGCATTCATTTACAATGATATGGGCTGTCCACTGTCAGGATCTTCTTTTATTACCCCGTGAGTTGTTATGGTCCTGCACTGTTCTCACCAAATCATATTCAGATGTGGCCAAAAGTGTTGGTACTGTTACACCTCACTAAATTAAACAAGTCTCCATTCTTCTTGAAACGTGTTGAAATGAAAAGCCACAGAATAAAACAGCTGTGAAAAGAACTGAATTCTGACATACTCTTCTAAAAGAGCTACCAATCATTCAGTGTGGGCCATTTTACAGGGGGGTAATAAACAAGTGGATTGTACCGATATTTTAAGCAGACTATTGTTTTTAATTAGTATCAGATTGTGGCAGTGTATTCAATCTTATAATCAGTCATTAGGCATATTTAATGAAATGGCTGTTTGGTTTCATTGTGTGCACCACACTGAACACGGACAAGATTAAGATGAAGAAGAGCTGTCTGAGGAGATAAGGAAGAAAAACATTTGTCGTGCATGGTCAAGTTAAAGGCCATCTCCAAGCCGCTGGATGTTCCTGTGACGAACTGTGTCACTGATATTATTAACAAGCCAATCTCCCTGAATGTGGGCATTAGAGGAAAATTAACGGAGAGGAGGAGAGTTTGAATGGTGGAGACGGAGCCAAGGAAAACTATGAAACGGATACAAATTGACCTCCAAGATCAAGGTACAGCAGTGTCTAGTCACTTTTGAAAGTGAAACATAATACGCCTGATTGGGGTTTGCTGAATTGCAAACAAACAAAGCGTCTGTGAGAATGTCCTTTGGAGAGATGAAACAAAGTTCGAGCTTTTTGCTAAGTCCCTATGTTCACAGAAGAAAGGCTTTTAAAGCTAAGAACCCTATCCCCACTATGAAACATGGAGGAGGCTCAGTTATGTCATGGGGTAGCATTGCTGTGTTTGGCACAGGCTGCTTTGAATCTTTGCAGGGCACAATGAAATCAGCAGATTATTAAGGCGCTCTGGAGAGAACATACTGCCCAGTATCAGAGAGCTCTGTCTCAGCGGCAGGTCAAGGCTCCTCCAACAGGTTAATGATCCGAAACATACATCTAATAGCAGCTGAAAATGATTGAGAAGAAAAGACTGGATCATCCTGAAATGAAGTGGCCTGCTATGAGTCCTAATCTGAATCCCCTTGAACATCTATGGAAAGAGCTGAAACTCGCAGATGGGAAAAAGGCACCCATCAAACCTGAGAGAACTGGAGCAGTTTGATCAAGGAGATAGGGCTGAGAAGTATAGGAGTCTCATTATGAGCTACTAAAAATGAAACGGGAAGCCTAGCTCTGTCCAATTTCCACCACCAAGCAGGTTTTTGAACAGATTAAAAGAACAAGATGTAGTGTGTTGATGAGCCTTAGTGATGCTGGTAGGTGGATTTTTATTACTTTTTGAAGACGTTTGAAGTCAGTGATCTGGCAAATGTAACAGAGCTGAACCTTTTTCAGTGGACCCCACCTTTACATTACTTATCAAAAACTGATGTTGAGATTTAACGCGACCAATGATATTATTTCTTCCTCCAGAGCATCTCAACCCCTATGAAACACTTTTATTCAGCAAACTTTCAATCTTCCTAGCTTTGAGTGCTCTGTTAATGTTTTAGTTTTAGTTTAGTATTTGAGAAAAACGACCGATATCCCTGCAGCAGAGTTTTTACAGTTATAAAGACTGGACCTGGCTTTTCTCTCTCTCTCTCCGCAGAGCTGACTACTGCACTGTCACCACTGCAGAAACTTGTCACTGTCAAGTCAGTAAACATTACACTTGTTCCTTCTTAGGCTGAAACACTAACTGTGTTTTTCACATTCTGTGCAAGGTGACTACTGCTATCCTCACTGCTGTCCACAGCAGAGCGCAGCACATCCATTTTAACTTCCATTATGGGAACTTGTACTGGCTTGGGGCTGTGAAGGTGACAGGAATGGGAATAAACTGCTCTATGGCCGGCGTTAAATTAGGCGTTAATTGCGAAAATGATTAAGTTATGAAGTACATGAACTGCCCAAATAAAACGACCTCATAGCCTTTTCTCTTTAGTTCATTATTGCGACTAGAATGCAGGAGTGCAGGGTCAGGGAAGGTCATGAAAGGTCAGATAGATTTATAAGTCTATGGGGAAATTTGAGCTGTTGACTTGCAAATAAAGGCACATTTGATTTAAGGTTCTTTCTTTTGACTTGAAATGCCTCTTGAGCCATACTTGAAATAAGAACTGAGAAATTGATGGCAGCCTAGTTATGATCTGACATCTAATTCAAGCATAAACCACATTTTTCTTTTAAAGCAGAGCTGCTTTTTGCCCGAAGTCCATGGTAGAAGTCTGATTCTTCATATAACTGTAATTCAGGTTGTAAATATTCTGATAATACTTTTCCAGGGAGGGACAGCTGTCACCAGAACACTGGCAGAAGATGTATGGCCGCTGCTCGGGAAACGAGGTCTACCATATCCGCTTGTGTGACAGCAAGTTTTTCGGGGAGTACGATGGAAAAAGCTTCACCTACGCTTCCTTCCATGCCCATAAGAAGTTAGTAAGACTTTCGCCAGCTCAGACTGGGCACGCTATGATAATGTGTTATCTCATTACTATTAGTGTTGAAGTCTTTTGGAGCAAGAACATTGCCTACCTCCCTTTCCTCGCAGGTATGGTGTGTGTTTGATCGGGGTGAAGAGGGAGGACAACAAGAGCATCCTCCTGAACCCCGGCCCCCGCCATATCATGGCTGCCGCTGACACCTGCTACTACATCAACATCACCAAGGAGGAGAACTCAGCCTTCATCTTCAAACAGGAGGAGAAGCACAGCAAAGGTCTGGCCGTCACCGGCCTCTACGACGCCCCCTCCAGGCTGCCTGTGCACAGCATCATCGCCAGCATGGGTGAGAGAAAAAGTAGAGAAGCTAGCGAAGGGAGGAAGATGGAAGATAATGTTGGTAGTTTCTTCAAGTTTCAAGGTTGCGGACATTTGATTGGTTGAAAGGGTTTCCTTGTAAGCAGAGAAAATGGATGCTTTGCTGTTAATGTTTTACTCTAAATTGCACTCGAGCTGAGTGTTTCTGAACAGCGCCTGCCTTGGTGATGCTGTACGCTTTCTCTGACTGTTATGCATGAATTTTTTTTTCTTACATGCTTTTTTACTTTGTCGGCTGACATTATTGTGTTGTGCTTTTTCTTTGACCTGTGAAAGTTGATCAGGCCACTTCATATGGTAAGTTTGTGCATGGCGCATCACTTTTTTTACACTTATTTGCTGCTTCTAAAAAATGTTCACAATCTATAGTGTTTTATACAGTGTACATGGCACTGATATTTCATTGTTTAACTAACGCTTTTAAATGATAAATCACATTTTTATATGTATTGTATATTTATATCATGTATCTGACATACGTACTGTGCATATATCATGTATCTGATATGATATATGTATTGTATATATATTATACATCATATTACAAACTGCTAATATGATGTTTGAAGTCATGATGTATGAAGTTGACACACACACACAATGTCAATACTGTTTGCATGACCTTTGTGGTAGCTTGATAGTACAATTACATGATTCAGAAAGCAATACATTTTCTCCTCAAGGTTAAACAGCTCAAGAAGGTGAATGAGGGTGGCTAACATGCTGAACAAGCTAAATGTGGGCTTTAGTATATCCAATATGAAAAGGCATTTTCCAGCAAAGACTTTTGTCTGAGATAAAACGGTTAAAGTGTGCTGTGCATGCTATTTCTAAATAGCCTTCCAGTTTCAGGCTCAGTTGTATACACAAAATAACGTCCTGTTATTTTCAGGCACTGTAGCCATAGATCTCCAGAACCCTGATCCGCCCGAGGAGAGCGGCAAACTGACCTTGCCGACGGAAAACGGCGCTGGGAGCCGCAGACCGAGCATTGCACCTGTCCTGGAGATCGCCGACTCCTCTGCCATCCTGCCCTGCGACCTGCTCAGCGACCAATCAGAGGATGAGACCAACCAGTCAGATGAGGAGGGCTCTGTAGGGTCAGAGTAAGTGACGTAGCTGTGGATAAAGTGTAAGCTTAGACCTTATCGACCCATAGAGATTTGGTGTATTGTACAGTATGTCTTGTCATGCCGCAGTAAACAAGTGAAATGTCCTCTTAGTGCAAGTGTCCTGTGCTCTATACGTGATTGATCTCACCTGCCCTCCTCTTCTTCTCAACACCTCAGTGGTTGTAGGAGGACAGATGGATGGGTTTGGGATAAGCGTGTAATCTGTGTGTCATGCTGTAAGGTGCAGAGGTGGCAGTGATGGTGTATATGTCATGACAGAGACAGGGTCAGCAATTTTACTCTGGAGGGAGGGTCATGTTGTGTGTCCTTACATAAATCCTCACCCCTCAGAGAGTCAGAGGATTCAGTTTATCTCAGCACTGCGTTCTTCTCTTTTCTCTCTCTCTCTGTGGTTTCATTAGACTGAGATAAGTTCCAGATAGATTGGGTGCTTGTGGCTCATAGTTTGTACTCCAGCACATCCAAGTCCATCAGATCAGCAGCTGTTACACCCAGACATCAATGGGTCTCATAATGTTGGACATAACACACTTATTACTGCAACCCATGGCTCTTGGCCAGTTTTTCTTCTTGAGGAGTTTTCAGAAGGAGTGATTGGAAAACAACTAAAACTCAAGGTCCCACACTGCCATCGTGTGGTGATCAGGTTGTAGTTGCATCAGTAAACAAAGTCAGAGTGTTTTATTGGCAAACTAGAGGGCACTGTGAAACCGATAAGGATAATTGCAGCTGACAAGTTACAAATCAGGGGACACAGATCCAAATTGACACCCAAAATGAGACACAATTAAAATTAAACTGACTGAAAAAACCTTGGAATTGTTGATGTAGTGAACAGGAATTATACACATCAGCAATTTGAGCAAAACAGCTTCAGTAAAGTGAAAAGAAGAATAATTGTTGCAGTATAATAAAATGATGAGGACAATGTTCCATTCAGTATTTCAACATGTGAAAGCTTTTACTTCATTATGTGTCAGTATATGTGAAGTTTTGTGGAGAGGTTGGAAACTCTGGTGGATATTTGATACTAAAGTCGATATCTGTGCAATATGTCAGAAGGTTTTTACTTTTTTTTTACTTTGCTTAATCACAATGTTGTTAAAGTTTGGTAGGACTTGTTCTCAGAGGCATTTCTTGCTTCTTTTCCATCAGTTTTGTGAAGGGCTACCCTCCCAACTCGCCCTACATCGGTAGCTCTCCAACTCTGTGCCACCTCCTACCACAGAAAGCTCCATTCTGCTGCCTTCGCCTCGACAAGGTGAGTTCACCTGCAGGAAAAGACAGAAGGAGAAGAATTTCACCTTTCTGGAAATGTCTCAGCATTTAACAGTTAAAAACCAAAATTGTTAGGAAATATGAAATTAAGCATTACCAGCATTTGGCATGAACTAACCTGTCATGTTATCTGATGTGTCTGCAAAGAACCTGGCTGACTTCCGGTTGAATTGTGTCTCCATCCAGGGCTGCACACATAACAGCTTTGAGGACGCCAAGGCATACGGCTTCAAGAATAAGCTCATTATAGTGTCTGCAGAGACCGCAGGAAACGGTCTCTACAACTTCATCGTACCTCTGCGCGCTTACTATCGGCCCAGGAAGGAGCTCAACCCCATAGTGCTGCTGCTGGACTACCCGTAAGACTGTTCAGCCCTCCCTGCTTGTTGGTTTGTTTTCGTCATACAGCAATGTACTGCAAAAGCACCAAAGTTTTAATAATCACATCAAAAACTCAAAGTCTCTTTTATGTAGAAGCTTCTAACGCATATGCTACCTCCACCTATAATCATGTGCATACAACACAATAAAGATGAAACAGCATGCTAATTCGCTACATGGTTAGCATATTGATTGGCTTAACAACTAATAAAGTCGGCCTTTCTTTGGCCCTTCTTTGCTACATGGATGCCAACATCACTGTACATTAACATTTACAATTGTCTCATATTTTATTTCATTATTTCAGACTTTGATAAAAAAATCATCTGGTACTTGAATATGAGGACATGAGCCAGAAGTGGTTGCAGTAGAGTTGGTAATTACAGCTTGAAGAACATACAAGTTAACTTTTGGCCGAGATGCAGGATGAAACATTTTTTGCATGATTAATAGAAAGCAGTTCTCCAAGCAGAAAACTGAATAGAAGTTCAAAAGATGTTTTTTTTTTTGGGGGGGGGGGTGTCTCTGCTTGGCTGTTTTATGTTGGTGTATATCTGCATTTGTTTGTGGACGTATGTGGGTTTCAGAAATTGCTTTCAGTAGAAAATTGGAACTATAGCTTAGGTTTTCTTCTAAGATAAAGAAAAAATTGCTTTTGCATTATTCATAAACAAAAGTTCTCTATGCATAAAAGCCTATTTGTGTCAGGGCATATATACGCATAGTGTGTTAGTGCATGCGTGTGTGTGTGTGTGTGTGCGTGTGTTGCAGCAATCCACACTCTTTCGTTGCTCTAATTCACTGTGGGTTTCATTAACCTCGGCCAGATCTCTGCGGTTGCTGAAAAAGAGAAACTACAAAGACAGAGAGCCAAGAAAGTGACACCCTCAGGAGTTGCCATAGCAACCACTTAAATCCTCCCATTGCATTGAACTATTGAGCTTATGTTTACCTCTTGTTGCCTGTAAGCCATCAATTGATCCAGTTCAAACAAATCCCTCTGCCCTCATCAACCAAGAAACAAAGAGATTTCAGGAAATTACATCAGCAATATCATAATGTTTCACTGGGGTTTTACAAACATAATTAGTGTGGGATGCTCATTCATGATGTTTCCTGTTTCCTGCAGGCCAGACAACCACTTCTTAGAGGCAATTTGCTGCTTTCCAATGGTGTACTTCATGGCTGGCACTATTGATAAGTATGTATTTGGATTATAAAAACCTCTTCATTTGATTAACTAATTCAAGGATCGTGTTCATCCCAGTGTATATTTTTTTTATAGCAATAGCTACCAGCAGTAGAGATTACTGAACAGCTATGTTAAATTGTAGGACTTTGATTGCAGAATATACTTAATTTCTCTTAATCAATAAATGACATATTTGGTGTTAGAGGATGATAAAGATAAGGCTGCTTTTTAGACTTAAGTTTTGCAGCGATGTTCAAAAATCTCACAATGCATTTCACATTCTTCTAAAATGCATGTCTATGTCTTTTTGTAATGGCTTTCATGTTAAGTGCACACCCAGAACTGGGTTGCACCAAGTTTTTTTAAGTACCTTCCAGGTAGTTTCAAACTAGTGGTTTAACGAAATCATTTTGCACCCTTAAAATGTAGGAAAGCTTTGCTAGTAAGGACTTCAGTAATGTGTAAATTGGTTGCTAGGAAGCACTGGTTTTGCCATTAAATCATAAAAGTTCGACATAATTGCCAGAAATAACAGTTTTCGTTGCTTATTATGTAATAAAGTTATTTATATGTACGTGAACTTTGTAAATGTAAATGCAACTTTATTTTATTTGTATCTGCATTCATGAAGAAATGGGTTTTATAGTTGGTAGTGATGCAGTTTAGATTGAGTGGATAATATAGTAGGATTATGCTAAACTCAAAGATGCTATTTGGTCCTGTAGTCTGGCAGTATTAGCATATCCAGTTTACATCAATTTTAAACAGCATTTTGATCAAGTGTCAGGACATACACGTATATTAGCAAACTAGTGTTAGTGTCGTCAGTTATCAGCTACACAACAGTTACACCTGCCAGTTTGCAGATGGAAATAGTTAGTAATATAAGTCTCAATGTTAGAACTACTTTTTGTGGTGCAACCTGTGACCTACTGAGGTTGTTCAGAGTCATTCTAGGAAAGTAGTAGGAAGGTACAAACGTAAACTTAAATAGTTAATGGAATACGTTGAACAGATTGATCTTCTGCCATTCTTATGAAGAGGAGATATTTCCTGACATCTCATGAAGTGATAAACATTGTTGTTTTCTGAATGGACCAGCCTGGACAACCTGCTGCAGTGTGGTATAATCTACGCAGACAACTTGGTCGTGGTGGACAAAGAGAGCACCATGAGCGCTGAGGAGGACTACATGGCAGACGCCAAGACCATTGTCAACGTGCAGACTATGTTCAGGTAACGGAGAGAGAGTTTTACTGTATAGAAATATACAGTAAACAACTAATACTGTCAGTGGATGTTTTTTTATGAGCTGGACCTTCAGGTTTTGGATCAAATTTGCACCAGATTCCATTTGATTAACTTCTTCATCTAAGATGTCGGAGAGTAAATGCTTGTTTTTCGGACTTTGCCAGAATGGAGAATGAGCTCATCTCAAAAACAAACTGCAGTTGCCAAAGCTCTGAACCTACTCTTTTATTTAACAGCTAAAATGAAAAGCGTTTATCACTGCCACACCAGGTTTTCCCCTCAGCACAGAGCATTTCATTTCTCCTGTGATATCCCTCTCTCTCTCTCTGTATCTCCACCCCTCTCAGGTTGTTCCCCAGCCTCAGCATCATCACTGAGCTCACACACCCATCCAACATGAGGTTCATGCAGTTCAGAGCCAAGGACTGCTACTCACTTGCTCTCTCCAAACTGGAGAAGGTAAGTGGTTAAAAGGGGGGTGGGTCTCAAAAGACTAATCAGAGCTGGATTATAGAGGATTATCTGCAGCAGTGAAAATAGAGTCAGCCCAACCATTCTGTGTCTGAATGGAGAGAATAAAACCCAAAAAGAGACACGAGAGAATCTGGTCAAGATGATCAGTAATATCTTGACTTGAATTATGGCCAGGAAGTTACAGTATTCAAACCAACCATAAAAACCTTCTTCAACATGGAGCAAAAGAGCAATAGTTAATCAAACATAAAGAAAAAAGTGATATTTTAACATCTTGTTGCTCTGTTTCTCAAATCCTATTTTTATTCATTTATTTTTCCAGATAGAGCGTGACAAGGGCTCCAACCTGGCCTTCATGTTCCGGCTGCCGTTTGCTGCAGGCAGGGTGTTCAGTATCAGCATGTTGGATACGCTGCTTTACCAGGTTGGATAACAGACTTCTGGGGTTCACTCTGCAAGAGGTCAAGATAAACATAGACTGAGGGGAATTCACACGTCAGTCAAGTCTTAGAATTTTGTGCTGCTACATTACAGTAGCCCAAAGCAAGTAAAGGCAAGAGCTGAAAAGTCTATAATTGGTTTGTTAACAGCTTCTGGAAATGGGTGCTCATAAAAGGGAAATTATTGTCATTAAGTGATTCCAGGCGTGCAATGAACAATGCATATTTCTTTAATCGAAATAAGACTTGATTTGCTCAGTATGTGGGGAAGTATATAAACAGTACATAGATGTCTAAAACTAATTGCTATACAGCTTGTTTGCCGCTGGGTTGAGGTTACTGTAGTTGAAAACATATTCATCGCGGTCACTCTCTCTGTGTTGACAGTCCTTTGTTAAGGACTACATGATCGCTATTGCGAGGCTTCTCCTTGGTCTGGACACCACGCCTGGCTCTGGGTACCTGTGTGTTGTAAGTACAAATGCTCCTGCCTCTAAGCATATAGGGATTCGTCAGTTTGAGTAAGTGTGTGTGTGTGATGTGCATCGACTGGATTTTTGTTGTCTCTCCTCAGATGAAGGTCACAGAGGAGGATCTGTGGATCAGGACTTATGGCAGACTCTTTCAGAAACTTTGTTCCTCCAGCGCTGAGATCCCCATAGGGATCTACCGCACCGAGTCACACATGTTCTCAAGCTCAGAGGCAAGTTCAGTTTGATCATATACTAAAATCCGGTACCTGCCTTTGGCCTTGGCCCCGCTGCCTCTTTGGTTTCCCTCCATTATTCTTTCTTTTAGGGTTTTCTTCTCCTTTCTCACCTACTGCTTTTGCCTCCATTTCTTTAATTTCCATGTAATTTCCTTCTTCTCCTAAAATGCCTTTCTGTCTTCCTTTCAATTTTTTTCCATTTTGCCTTTATTTATTCCTTCTAATCTTGGCCCTCCTGTTATTCTCCTTCTTTCTGCCAAACTTTTACTGTCCATTCTTTATAGATCTTCTGTTTGCTTCTGTTAAGAATTTGTTTTCACTTTTTATGTCATTTATATGTCAACAGGGAAGGAAATTAACATTTTTGCTTGGATACCACAGTTTTTGGTGCTTTTTAGCCAGAGTGATTATCGAAATAGAAATCAGCCTCTCAATAATATTTGGCAGAAATGTGCCTGTGGTGGCTAGTGTTAATTTCCCACTGTTTCTTGGCAATAAAATAGGAAATCCACCATATTTACTATGTCATGTGCTGACATTTGAGGCTTTTAATTTTGTTTGCTTTGGATGCCCCCCATCTTTCATTGCATCTCTTTGTTTGGATGTCTGTCTGTCCTTCTCTTGTTTCAGTGCAAGGGCAGTTATGCACAGGTAAGATCCAAACGTGCTTGTTTTTAATTTGGATATTTCAATCAGCTGTCATCTTTTGCTTAAAGCAGGCAAAGATGAAAAATGCCTTTCCAGCATTTTTCTGGCATTTAACAATATCCAAAGTTCACAACCATCATTATTTGATAATACCGGCTTCTGAAAGTAGCAGCTAAAGAGTCATTAAAGATAGATGTTTGCTTTTAATGTAATACAGACAGGTATCTCTTTAAAAAATGGAACAGAATTAATAGGATCAAGCCTACACAAACATCCAGCATTAACACTGTCACCCTGCTCTCCCAGTCTCAGGTGTCCATCAACGTGGAGCAGGGCGAGGAGCATCGTGAGCGTGGAGAGTCCTGGAAGGAGAAGACGGCCCACAGAAACTCCACCACGAGCGACCAATCGGAGCACCCGCTGCTGAGGAAGAAGAGCATGCAGTGGGCGCGGCGTCTGAGCAGGAAGAGCAACAAACCGTCAAGTCGAGCCGAGCGCATCTCGCAGCAGAGACTCAACCTGTACCGACGCTCCGAGCGACAGGAGCTGTCTGAGCTGGTCAAGAATCGCATGAAGCACCTGGGCCTGCCCACCGTGGGATATGGTGAGTAGAACAGCTGATGGCGTTGTGTTTGCTTTGTTATGTAGAAGTTGACTTGTGAAGGTTAATTCAATGTAGTAGTTTATGATATATAACTTTATTGTATAACAAGACTAAATACAGTAGAGGTGACTGTTAGTAATTGTTTAATTTTGGATATTTATCTGTTTTTATTCCATTTATAATTACTTGATGTTAATAAGTCATAATATACCTGAAAATGAATAATAATGCAAATTATGTTTGTTGCAGATTGGAGTCTCTGTTCATTAAGCGTTTCTGTAAGGTCACAGCAGATCTGGTGGCAGAAATAATGTAGTTAGCTGAGGTAAAGCTCAGTGGGTGAAGTCTAAGAATCTCAGTTTTAAGAAGAGAAAACGTTGCAAATGGTGGTGGCTCTTTGCATGTTCATGATCATAGCCAGGGAAGGTGCAAGCTGCAAGGTGAGCAGACCTGTAGCTCTGAGCTTGTATGGTTAGGTTGAACTTCCGTTTAGGTCAGTTCTTTATACCTTACTGAGACTACACTCTCTTTTCTTATGTTTTTGTTTTTGCAAATCACTTTGTGATCTCTTGTTTTATTATTGTTATTAGTAGTAATAGTATTATTAGTATTATTACATTAGTATAAAGCTGATACCAACATGCAGCAAAAACTATGAAAATCCCATGCTCCATCCCATACTTGATGGACAGAAAATTAATTGCAACCATTTTGATAATTAATTATTTGTTTAAGTTACTAAAGCAGAAAACTGGTCCCAGCTTCTCAGTGTGAATACTTGCTGGTTTCTACAGTGTTTTATCATTGTAAATTGAATCTGTTTGAGTTTTAGACTATTGCTATATGTTTTAAAAGGGTGACAGTTATTTCTCTGGAATTTCACAGACTGAACTATTAACTATTAATTGAGGAAATAATTTCCACATGAATAATGACTAGTGAATTAGTAATGGAAATAGTTGGTTCTAGCCCTATGATAAGATCTCACTGACAACAGTGGTTTTGCAAACCTAAAACTGGCTAGTAGAGCATGTTGAAATGAGTTTACTTCCCCCAGGACGAAGAACAATGTGACTGATTTCAGGCCGCAGGGCTTAGCTTGTTTCAACTGAGGAACATTTGAATCATACCAAAAACCTCTATGGTCTTGGAAAGACATCATTAGTATCTGGAGTTGCAGTTAGTAAAACAAGCACCTAAGTTAGCCGCTCTTATACTACTTGTCCTTTTTCCTGGACTCCATTCCACCTTAGGAAAGCCCACTTGGATAATGGGTTATTCTGGGCTTCTATGTGTGCAGTGAACTTTACATTGTTTAGATTAAGTATACATCTTAGCTCTGATTAGGTTGCTAATCATCGCATTACCTGTATTAGGCCTGTATGCCTGACTGTTGTCTGTCTACTTTAAACTTGATAGAGAAGCGTGGAGGGTTTCTTTAGCTCCACCCACTGAGGCGTTTCCCGGCCCATTACATTATTTCTGCCATGGGAACAGCGTGTTCAAGAAGTTTATTTAAAACTCCAATCTGTGTCCTAGTCATTCTGTGTTATCATCTCATTTACTATTAAGACATGGTGCTGTGGGTCTTGATAGGACAGATCATTAACACCCCACTTCATCTTCATTGACCTTCAGAGAGCCTCATTTTTCTCACATTACTTTCACACTCATCAAACTCTTCTTCTGTGTGCCATAAATCATACACACCATTCCATAGTCATGATCATACCAACATGTAGATGTGAACACATCATGCATGAAGATGCAGGAGCACTAAACCTTGTTCTCAATTGCATTTGATCAGAGACTGCAATTGCCTGCATTCTTATCTGCTCACTTCTGGACTTTTGTTTCTTTAGTTCTTCTCTCCTCCCAGCTTCATGCGTTAAATAAAAGCAGAATCATGCTCCAGATGTGTTGCACTTGCTAAATATTATGTAACATGTCAATTAAATACGTTTCAGGAAGAACCTCAAAAGCTCAAGATCTTCCTAAGAACCATGAAAGTCAGTGAGGATTTCTGCAACATGTGGCAGATGAATAATTTGGAAGTGATTCTGTGCACACACTAATGCATGGCTTCTTTGCATCGCTCTCACCTTTTCAAGAGTTCTTTTTGAAACTGCAAATGCGTTCGCTGCCTGCCTGATCTTTGTTTTCCCTTTTTTCTTGTTTTCCCCCCTTCTTCCTTATGTTCCTCTTCCTCCTTTCTCTCTCTGACTCTTCTATCTTCCCTCCTTTTGGCTTGTAGAGGATGTTTCTAATCTCACTGCGAGCGATGTCATGAATCGAGTAAATCTAGGATATTTGCAAGGTAATTTGTGTGCCGTTTATAACTCATTTACAACATGTGAGTGGTTACGTCCATCCTGTGGAGAAAGAGATTTTGTATTTTCACCAGCATCCATTGAAGAATAGTGCACTGAGTTTTTCTGCAGAACTATAAATACTCACTTGTAGAAAACATTTGTTTCCTTCACACTTTGCCTTATATGTTATGGATACTATACATTTGCTAGTTAATTATAAATGAACACATAAGGACATTGAAGTTAACAGTGAATGCCATTGCTTAGAGTTGCAGGACATTTCAGAGCATCCGTATACAGAGGGGACCAGGCTGTCAGGTTAGCTGGTTGATCACAGTACTGCAACTTTACTGCATGAGTGTGTGTGTGTGTGTGTGTGTGTGCGTGTATGTACAGTATGTGTGTGTGTGTGTGTGTCCTGGCAGACTGAATGGTAGATCAGCAGCCAATCTATCTCGCTCTACTATCTCTCTCTCTCTCTATCTGGTCTTTTCTGCATTGTGTTCCCGTGAGGTGACGTCCCAATTGGCTAGAGTACTGCAGGGCACAAGAGTATGGCTTAAAGAGTGGAGCGGAACGCGTTATGTCTGTGGATGGAAGGTTAGGTGTAGTCTATGAATATAGACCTCAAATATAAAGAATAATGTGTATCTGAGGTGTCCTGATGTAGAAAATAAAGAACTGAGAGGAGGAAAAGCCACTTTGATTCTTTCACCTCCACCTTGCCTGTTATTTCCATCCATCAGGACTCCTCAGAACGTGTTATCACTTTATACAATGGCCACTTAGCCACAGGCAAAAAGAAGAAGCAGTGTTTACATTGTCATACATTTCTGAAAGTTTGTTGTAGTTTGGTCTGTTTTGCTAGTTAGATTTCACTAGTGTTGCTATGGTTACCTGCATCTTAATACAGTTTGTGCACTGATTTACAGTGGCAAGCAGAAGTAGGTGAACCCTTTGAAATGACCTGGGTTTATGCATTTATTTGTCATAAAATGATAATGTGTAATGTGTTTAAGCTATTAACAGTCTTTCATATCTTTATTGAGCACACCCATTAAACGTTCACAGTGCTGGTGGAGAAAGTAAGTGAACCCTTGGATTTAGTAACTTGCCGAACCTCTTTTGGATCATTCTTCCCACAGAACTGCTTCAGCTCAGCCGTATTCTCGGTATGACTGACTCCAACAGGTGGATTTTCTTTATTTAAAGTCATTCTTTAGTAGATTTACTTTGATGTTTAGGGTCATTGTCCTGCTGCATTATCCAACTTCTGTGGAGCTTCAGCCACCCGATCATTATCCTGTAAGATACCTGGATAAACTTGGGAATTCATTTTACCCTTGACTATGAGGAGCTGTCTAGGTCTACAGGACGCAAAGCAGCCCCAGATCATTGTAAGTCTAATGATTTACTTTTGAAAGTCAAAGTAGCTCTAACCTACGCCTCCAATCTAGTTTCATTGATTGGACTCCAGGTTTGATAATTAGCTGAGGGGGTTTACATACTTTTCCAGCCTACATTGTTAATATTTGAATGATGTCTTCAGTATGGACAAGAACAATGCATTGTTAGATCTGACCATATTTTAAGACAAATTTAAACATACTGTAAATGCGGGAAATTCCATAGGGTTCACTTACTTTTTTTGTCACCATAGAGTGGTGGTTATCCTGTCAGCAAGTATTAGGACAGGAAAACACTTTTCATTGTGATGGCTTTGTACTCCAGCACACTGGATTTGAAATGAAACATAACCATGATGTCACAGTGCCAACTTTCATCTTTAATCTATAAAAAAAGAAAAAAAACTAAAACCTAAATTATCTAAGAATCTTGTTATTGTTGCCTTCCAGTGGTTTAACTTCTCACCTTGCTACACACACACACACAAATTTGTTAATTGAAGTGATGCTAATATTTATTGTCGCAATAACCAAAAAGCTATCAGTTACAATAGACTGACTGCACCTGCTGCGATTGATAATGTCTTAAAATTAGCTGTTAGGCAGAAAGTCTAAATGGGTCATGAAAAGTACTTGGTGAATGAAATGCAAACCTGACCAAACTTAGAGACCAGCCTCATCATCGACAAATCCAAAATCACTCTGTCTAGTATGAAAAAAAGCATTACAACATTCCTGTTTATATCTTTTTTTTTTAAGTGTTAAATACCATCAAGTTAAACATAATAATATTCAAATCAACACATTTGGAACATGACTAGGACATTAAACAGTCTCTCATAAGGGTGCTTGCATCCACACTAGATTCTTTAGTAATTGTTGATCTTCAAATATTAGGGGACAGAAGTAAATGGCTGTCTGAAGGGGCTTTAAACGAAGTCCTTGTTTGATGTGTATGTCTGATGTCCTGGTTTACAGAGCCACAACAATGAAATCACTGCGGTAACACTCTTCGACTGCATTGTATGTGTGTGGTTTCTTTTTTCTCCCATTTCAGCAAACTACTACCTACTAATTAGAAATGAGTATTTTCTGTGGCCATGGTATAATCTATATTCAATACACTGTAGTCTACAGAAGCAAAGTGTGGATAAGAAGGGGAAACAAATTGGTACAGTCCTTAATATCAGTCATAAATCCTGCAAGCATCTCTTCTCTTCACATACAAAGGGCCTTCTTCAGCGTTATTGAATAAATGTAACTTCCAGGTGATGATCCAGCAGCAGGTCAACCTCTTCCACTCTCACACTCCCAATGTGTTCTGCTTCACTCTCAGTTTGGTTTGAGTCGCTCTGCGTTTGGTCCAGTCTGACGGATGCTGGAGCATGTCCTCTGTGTCTGTGGGTGTGTCACATGTCACTCAGGGCGGGTTGTGGGGAGGGGCTGAGTGTCGTCCATTGGCATGGCAACCTGCCGCCTTACCAGCCTGTTGGTCCAGTGTGGAATGCGCAGGACGATAAAGGAATGTGATGGAGACCGCGTGGCCGCGGACGCTGTCTGCATGTTGGCTCCATTCTGAAGCTGCGCATGAGGTCCTGTATGAGTCAGCAGGCAGCATGGGCCTCCCCTTGTTCCACCCAGTGCCCTGTCAGTAACGGTTAGCCCTTCTCTCTCTTCCACCCCGCCTGGCTTTATAAAGGGCCACAAGCAGGTGGGTTGTCATGGAGACACATGTGCCCTCCTTTGCCTTCCTCTGTCCATCACGCAACGCAAGTAGGAGCCGCTGCCACAGAGCACTCAACACCCATACATGCAAAAATGAATAACACACACACTGACACACACACACTCACACACACAGTAATATCAGTCATCTGGGGAATTAATGTTTAGTCAGTTTCCTCTAATTGATTAAGAATCATTTAAAAATGTGCAAAATAGTTTCCATGGTTAATTTAGTTACACTATGGATGCAATGAAATAATATTGTTACAACTGTTAATGCATAAACAATTTACAGCTATCTGTATATTTGTAAGTTTTGCTATTGTTACATAACTAGCGTTAGCATTAACAGCTGTTTCCTTACTAGTCTTGTCAAGGGCTTTAGCTGTTGTTGCAGTTAGAATACAAGAGGGTATAATACTTCGTCTGAGCTGTGTTACTTCTTCAGTGCAGCCTGGAAGCTACAGTGGGTCGGTATAAGTCAAGATAGGTCAAGTGGGCCGGGGCTAGCTGGCTAGTATGCTAGCTAGTAAGTCAACTTGGCAGTATAGTTTTTAATAATAGAACAACTGACTCTGACTTATTGTTAAATTTGCACTTTGAATTACAAATTTGTTTACTATGTCCTCTGCCTTTTACCAACTCTGTGGACTGGATTCGTTGTAGCACAATAGTTTGAAGGTTGTGGATGTGTATTATATTCCGTTGATATCAGTGATGGTGCATATTACAAACCACAACCTAACACATACATATGTTAAGTCAAATCATTTGTACATCAAAATTAGAGCTAGACCAATAAATCTACCAGGCAGAAATATCTGCTGATATCAGCTTCTTGCAGATATATCGGTGTTAGTGTTTATGAAGGCAAAAACAACAAATTTCAGTACAGAAATGCCAAACTAGGTTTGAGGTCATTTATAAACAATGTCGCTATCACACTATTTGTTCACCAGAGAGCATTGACATGTTTATTTTTCAACTGTAAAATGTCCTGCCCTGTTTGCATCTTGATAACAATTTTCCACCAAAAACAAAAACTGTGTCTGCCAATATATTATCAAATTATTTAAACTCCCAAATACTGATATCAGTAATCAAACTACTGTAAATCCAGCTGTGTATTTTCCTTCAAAAACTGTATTGTCAGCTTGATTTATCAATTCATCTATTGATTCAGGTCACTGCTCTTTTCAAAATTGTTGTAGTTAACGGTTGTAACAAGCATTTCTTCACTTTATAGCCAGTCTAGGAAAAGAGCATCCCCACAACTAATTGTCTCAGATTTTCATACCACTTGGTCTTATACTCTATGTGGGTTACTTTGCCTTTGTACTCACTGAAAGGTTGAAAGTGGTTAGAGGGCTCATTTCCTGGCTGATGTACTGTATAATGGAGGAGGACGAGGGAGGGCTCCAGAGCAGCTCTGAAGGTCTTTTCTGTCTCTTTTTACAGACGAGATGAACGACCACCAGAACACGCTGTCCTACGTCCTCATCAATCCTCCTCCTGACACCATGCTGGAGCTCAATGACATCGTGTAAGAACCAGAAGCAAGGATATATTACTGTCTCTTTTTTTTTTTTTTTTTTTTACAATTATCCAGTAGACTTTAGGCTTACTTCGCTGTAAGTGTCAGTTCCCAACCCCATAACCAGAATCAATTGCCATTTCATATCACAATATAAGTCACTATTTGAATCAGATGTGTGCAACGATAAAGACGTTTGGAACCAGGTGGAGTCAGTCTGGGGAGAAACAGGTCATATACCATGGCATTTTTTAACATTTTTGTGACTTACTATACTGTGACTTTTTTTATGCCTTACTATAACTATGACGTTTTATGCTTTCCTATACTATGACATTTTTTGACATTTTTTTGCATTTTTATGCCTTACTATACTGTCACATTTTTTTACATTTTGATGACTTACTATACTATGACATTTTATGCCTTACTATTCTAAAACATTTTTTGACATTTTTATGCCTTACTATACCATGACATTTTTTGACATTTTTATGCCTTGACGTTTTTTGACATGTTTATGCCTTACTACACTATGACATTTTTATGCCTTACTATATACTATGACTTTTTATGCCTCACTTCACTATGGAGTTTTATGCCTTACTATGCTATGACATTTTTTGACATTTTTATGCCTTGCTATACTATGACATTTTTTGACATTTGTATGCCTTGCTATACTGTGACATTTTTTAACATTTTTATGCCTTAATAAACTATGACTTTTTTTTAAAAAACATTTTTGTGCCTTGCGATGCTATGACATTTTTTAACATTTTTATGCCTCACTATACTATGACGTTTAAGGCCTTACTATACTGTTATGTTTTATGACATTTTTATTCCTAATTACATTATTTCGTCTCATGCCTTGCCATGTTATGATGTTCATATGACCTTCTATGCTGTAATATACTATGATGTTTTTTTGACGTTTTATGCCATACTATACTATGACGTTTTCTGACGTTTTATGCCCTACTGCACTATGACATTTTTTGGCATTTTTATGCCTTACTGTAATATATTTTTTGATGCCTGACCATACTATGGCTTTTTTATGACCTTCTATGCTTTAATATACAATGACGTTTTTCTGACGTTTTATGCCATACTATACTATGACGCTTTTTGGCATTTTTATGCCTAATTACATTATTTCGTCTCGTGCCTTGCCATGTTATGATGTTCATATGACCTTTTCTGCCTTAATATACTATGATGTTTTTTTGACATTTTATGCCATACTATACTTTGACGTTTTTTGTCATTTTTATGCCTTACTATACTATATTTTTTGTTCCTGACCACACTATGACGTTTTTATGACCTTTTATGCCTTAATATACTATGATGTTTTTTTGACGTTTTATGCCATACTATACTATAATGTTTTTTGGCATTTTTTTGCCTGACTATACTATGTTATTTGATGCCTGACCACACTGTGACGTTTTTATGACCTTTTATGCCTTAATATACTATGATGTTTTTTTGACGTTTTATGCCATACTATACTATGATGTTTTTTGGCATTTTTCTGCCATACTATACAATGATGCTTTTTGGCATTTTTATGCCTAATTACATTATGACCTTTTATGCCTTAATATACTATGATGTTTTTTTGACGTTTTATGCCATACTATACTATGATGTTTTTTGGCATTTTTCTGCCATACTATAC
>NW_019174923.1:246480-252420 GCF_002260705.1 Seriola dumerili
CATACTATACTTTGACGTTTTTTGTCATTTTTATGCCTTACTATACTATATTTTTTGTTCCTGACCACACTATGACGTTTTTATGACCTTTTATGCCTTAATATACTATGATGTTTTTTTGACGTTTTATGCCATACTATACTATAATGTTTTTTGGCATTTTTTTGCCTGACTATACTATGTTATTTGATGCCTGACCACACTGTGACGTTTTTATGACCTTTTATGCCTTAATATACTATGATGTTTTTTTGACCTTTTATGCCTTAATATACTATGATGTTTTTTTGACGTCTTATGCCATACTATACTATGACATTTTTTGGCATTTTCCTGCCATACTATACTTTGACGTTTTTTGGCATTTTTATGCCTTACTATACTTTATTTTTTGATGCCTGACCATACTATGATGTTTTTGTGACCTTCTATGCTTTAATATACTATGATGTTTTTTGATGTTTTATGCCATACTATACAATGACTCTTTTTGGCATTTTTATGTCTAATTACATTATTTCTTCTCATGCCTTGCCATGTTATGATGTTCATATGACCTTTTCTGCCTTAATATACTATGATGTTTTTTGATGTTTTATGCCATACTATACAATGACTCTTTTTGGCATTTTTATGTCTAATTACATTATTTCTTCTCATGCCTTGCCATGTTATGATGGTCATATGACCTTTTCTGCCTTAATATACTATGATGTTTTTTGATGTTTTATGCCATACTATACAATGACTCTTTTTGGCATTTTTATGTCTAATTACATTATTTCTTCTCATGCCTTGCCATGTTATGATGGTCATATGACCTTTTCTGCCTTAATATACTATGATGTTTTTTGATGTTTTATGCCATACTATACAATGACTCTTTTTGGCATTTTTATGTCTAATTACATTATTTCTTCTCATGCCTTGCCATGTTATGATGGTCATATGACCTTTTCTGCCTTAATATACTATGATGTTTTTTGATGTTTTATGCCATACTATACAATGACTCTTTTTGGCATTTTTATGTCTAATTACATTATTTCTTCTCATGCCTTGCCATGTTATGATGGTCATATGACCTTTTCTGCCTTAATATACTATGATGTTTTTTGATGTTTTATGCCATACTATACAATGACTCTTTTTGGCATTTTTATGTCTAATTACATTATTTCTTCTCATGCCTTGCCATGTTATGATGGTCATATGACCTTTTCTGCCTTAATATACTATGATGTTTTTTGATGTTTTATGCCATACTATACAATGACTCTTTTTGGCATTTTTATGTCTAATTACATTATTTCTTCTCATGCCTTGCCATGTTATGATGGTCATATGACCTTTTCTGCCTTAATATACTATGATGTTTTTTGATGTTTTATGCCATACTATACAATGACTCTTTTTGGCATTTTTATGTCTAATTACATTATTTCTTCTCATGCCTTGCCATGTTATGATGGTCATATGACCTTTTCTGCCTTAATATACTATGATGTTTTTTGATGTTTTATGCCATACTATACAATGACTCTTTTTGGCATTTTTATGTCTAATTACATTATTTCTTCTCATGCCTTGCCATGTTATGATGGTCATATGACCTTTTCTGCCTTAATATACTATGATGTTTTTTGATGTTTTATGCCATACTATACAATGACTCTTTTTGGCATTTTTATGTCTAATTACATTATTTCTTCTCATGCCTTGCCATGTTATGATGGTCATATGACCTTTTCTGCCTTAATATACTATGATGTTTTTTGATGTTTTATGCCATACTATACAATGACTCTTTTTGGCATTTTTATGTCTAATTACATTATTTCTTCTCATGCCTTGCCATGTTATGATGGTCATATGACCTTTTCTGCCTTAATATACTATGATGTTTTTTGATGTTTTATGCCATACTATACAATGACTCTTTTTGGCATTTTTATGTCTAATTACATTATTTCTTCTCATGCCTTGCCATGTTATGATGGTCATATGACCTTTTCTGCCTTAATATACTATGATGTTTTTTGATGTTTTATGCCATACTATACAATGACTCTTTTTGGCATTTTTATGTCTAATTACATTATTTCTTCTCATGCCTTGCCATGTTATGATGGTCATATGACCTTTTCTGCCTTAATATACTATGATGTTTTTTGATGTTTTATGCCATACTATACAATGACTCTTTTTGGCATTTTTATGTCTAATTACATTATTTCTTCTCATGCCTTGCCATGTTATGATGGTCATATGACCTTTTCTGCCTTAATATACTATGATGTTTTTTGATGTTTTATGCCATACTATACAATGACTCTTTTTGGCATTTTTATGTCTAATTACATTATTTCTTCTCATGCCTTGCCATGTTATGATGGTCATATGACCTTTTCTGCCTTAATATACTATGATGTTTTTTGATGTTTTATGCCATACTATACAATGACTCTTTTTGGCATTTTTATGTCTAATTACATTATTTCTTCTCATGCCTTGCCATGTTATGATGGTCATATGACCTTTTCTGCCTTAATATACTATGATGTTTTTTGATGTTTTATGCCATACTATACAATGACTCTTTTTGGCATTTTTATGTCTAATTACATTATTTCTTCTCATGCCTTGCCATGTTATGATGGTCATATGACCTTTTCTGCCTTAATATACTATGATGTTTTTTGATGTTTTATGCCATACTATACAATGACTCTTTTTGGCATTTTTATGTCTAATTACATTATTTCTTCTCATGCCTTGCCATGTTATGATGGTCATATGACCTTTTCTGCCTTAATATACTATGATGTTTTTTGATGTTTTATGCCATACTATACAATGACTCTTTTTGGCATTTTTATGTCTAATTACATTATTTCTTCTCATGCCTTGCCATGTTATGATGGTCATATGACCTTTTCTGCCTTAATATACTATGATGTTTTTTGATGTTTTATGCCATACTATACAATGACTCTTTTTGGCATTTTTATGTCTAATTACATTATTTCTTCTCATGCCTTGCCATGTTATGATGGTCATATGACCTTTTCTGCCTTAATATACTATGATGTTTTTTGATGTTTTATGCCATACTATACAATGACTCTTTTTGGCATTTTTATGTCTAATTACATTATTTCTTCTCATGCCTTGCCATGTTATGATGGTCATATGACCTTTTCTGCCTTAATATACTATGATGTTTTTTGATGTTTTATGCCATACTATACAATGACTCTTTTTGGCATTTTTATGTCTAATTACATTATTTCTTCTCATGCCTTGCCATGTTATGATGGTCATATGACCTTTTCTGCCTTAATATACTATGATGTTTTTTGATGTTTTATGCCATACTATACAATGACTCTTTTTGGCATTTTTATGTCTAATTACATTATTTCTTCTCATGCCTTGCCATGTTATGATGGTCATATGACCTTTTCTGCCTTAATATACTATGATGTTTTTTGATGTTTTATGCCATACTATACAATGACTCTTTTTGGCATTTTTATGTCTAATTACATTATTTCTTCTCATGCCTTGCCATGTTATGATGGTCATATGACCTTTTCTGCCTTAATATACTATGATGTTTTTTGATGTTTTATGCCATACTATACAATGACTCTTTTTGGCATTTTTATGTCTAATTACATTATTTCTTCTCATGCCTTGCCATGTTATGATGGTCATATGACCTTTTCTGCCTTAATATACTATGATGTTTTTTTGACGTTTTCTGCCATACTATACATTGACGTTTTTTGTCATTTTTGTGCCTTACTGTACTATATTTTTTGATGCCTGACCATACGATAACGTTTTTATGACCTTTTATGCCTTAATATACTATGATGTTTTTTTGACGTTTTCTGCCATACTATACATTGACGTTTTTTGTCCTTTTTGTGCCTTACTGTACTATATTTTTTGATGCCTGACCATACGATAACGTTTTTATGACCTTTTATGCCTTAATATACTATGATGTTTTTTTGACGTTTTCTGCCATACTATACATTGACGTTTTTTGTCCTTTTTGTGCCTTACTGTACTATATTTTTTGATGCCTGACTATACTATGATGATTTTATGACCTTCTATGCTTTAATGTACTGTGACTTTTTTTGATGTTTTATGCCTAACTATAATATGACATTTTTTGACTTTTTATGCCTTGCTATACTATGACATTTTTTTTACATTTTTATGCCTTACTATAATATTACATTTATTTTTTTAACATTTTTATGCCTTATTTGATCATGCCATTTAATGCCTTACTATACTATGACATTTTTTGGCATTTTTATGCCTAATTACATTATTTCGTCTCATGCCTTGCCAGGTTATGATGTTCATATAACCTTTTATGCCTTAATATACTATGATGTTTTTTTGCATTTTTCTGCCATACTATACTTTGACGTTTTTTGGCATTTTTATGCCTTACTATACTATATTTTTTGATGCCTGACTATACTATGATGATTTTATGACCTTCTATGCTTTAATGTACTGTGACTTTTTTTGATGTTTTATGCCTAACTATAATATGACATTTTTTGACTTTTTATGCCTTACTATACTATGACGTTTTTTGACATTTTTATGCCTTACTATACTATGACATTTATTAATGTTTTTATGACTTTCTATACTCTGACATTTTATGCCTCACTATACTGTAACGTTTTTGAAATATTTATGCCTTACTTTACTATTACGTTCTCATGCCTTAATATGCTATGACATTTTATGACATATTCATGCNTTTACTATACAATGTTATTTGATGCCTGACCACACTATGACGTTTTTATGACCTTTTATGCCTTAATATACTATGATGTTTTTTTGACGTTTTCTGCCATACTATACTATGACGTTTTTATGACTTACTATACTTTGACATTTTATTACATTTTTATGACTTTCTGTATTATGACATTTTATGCCTTACTATACTATGACATTTTATGACATATTCATGCGTTACTTTACTATGACAATTTTTGACATTTTTACGCCTTTTTATAACTATGACATTTTATGACTTACTATACTTTGACATTGCTATGCTTTAATATACTATGATGTTTTTTGACCTTTTATGCCTTACTATACTTTTTTGTCCAGCACATTTAGGAGCATAACCAAGATGGGAGGTCCACACAGCAACCATTCGAAGAAACCAAATTTATTAAAGATAATTCAATTTAATATAAGCAAAGTAGAAAATGTGAAGTCAGTAGTGTAATGTAGGTGTTGGGTGCTAGGATAATGAAAGCCAACTTAAAATACATGTACAAGAACTGAAGCCTTAACAAAAGACAATATACAACCAAGCAAAATCAAGTTGGGTCCCTGAAAGGCACCAGCGTTTCAGGAGAGCTGAGATAGAGAGGCCATCTTGAATCTCCCAGCTTAAATAGGCCACACTCAGGTGAAGTCAGTCAGTTGATCAGGAAGTACCTGAAAAAAACACAGGAACCAGAAACAGGCCTAAACAAAATAGGGTCATACAGCCAAGGTCCATCTCAATACTGTTACATTTTTATGATGTTTTATGACTTAATATACTTTTTTGACATTTTATGCCTTACTATACTATGATATTTTTTTAACATTTTTATGCCTTACTATACTATGATGTTTTTATGCCTTACTATACTATGACATTCTTATGCCTTACTATACTATGACATTTCATGGCATATTCATGCCTTAATATACTATGACATTTTTATGCCTTACCATACTATGACGTTTTCTAACGTTTTTATGCCTTACTTTACTATAACATTTTTTGACATTTTATGCCTTATTATACTATGACATTTTTTAACAATTTTTTGCCTTTAATATACTATGACATTTTTTGACATTTTATGTCTTACTATACTATGACGT